>NC_079212.1:139101770-139109270 GCF_029633865.1 Lampris incognitus | reverse complement strand
CCTAGAGCACACCCTTAAAAAAAAGCATCAAATAAGACATGTGGAAGGACACGCGTCAATCAATCATCGCCAATTCGCCATCAGTGCACGTGGGCCATTAAGCTTCTAAATGTCTAAAACTGCCATTCGAAAGTGTGTGCACCGCGAAGTCGATGTTCCTCCCAACAGACCCCCACTAAAGACTTGTCTAACATCAGTTTGATGGAAACAACCTTTCGGACAATGTCATATATTCATGACCCCTATTGTGTCTTTTGAGTTAAACTAGCGGCAGCATGGTCGGTGGCTCAGTGGTTAGCGAGGTCGCCTCACAGCGAGAAGGTCCTGGGTTCGAGCCCCGGGGTAGTTCAAACTTGGGGGTCATCCCCTGGTCGTCCTCTGTGTGGAGTTTGCATGTTCTCCCCGTATCTGCGTGGGTTTCCTGCGGGGGCTCCGGTTTCCGCCCGAAGACATGTAGGTCAGGTGAATCAGCCGTACTAAATTGTGTGTGTGTGTGTGTGTGTGTGTGTGTGTGTGTGTGTGTGTGTGTGTGTGTGTGTGTGTGTGTGTGTGTGTGTGTTGGTCTGGCAGCCTGTCCAGGGTGTCTTCCCGCCTGCTGCCCAATGACTGCTCGGATAGGCTCCAGAAACCCGTGACCCCAGTTGGGATAAGCGGCTTGGATGGATGGATGGATGGATGGAAGGAGTTAAACTAACACGTAGCAGCCATCTGCATCTGAGGACAACTGGTGATGTTCCAATAGCAAAAGCGTGCTTGGCGAGGCAGATCATTGTGATGTACCCTGAGGAAACGAGAGAGAGGATATTGTATCCCGTGATGGTGATCAGTACCGGGTACACTCCAAAACAGTCCCGTGATGTTGAACAGTACCAGGTATACTCCTAACAGCCCTTGATGGTGAACAGTACCGGGTATACTCCTAACAGTCCGTGATGGTGAACAGTACCGGGTATACTCCTAACAGCCCTTGATGGTGAACAGTACCGGGTATACTCCTAACAGTCCGTGATGGTGAACAGTACGGGTATACTCCTAACAGTTCCGTGATGGTGAACAGTACCGGGTATACTCCTAACAGTCCCGTGATGGTGAACAGTACCGGGTATACTCCAAAACAGTCCCGTGATGGTGAACAGTACCGGGTATACTCCAAAACAGTCCCGTGATGGTGAACAGTACCGGGTACACTCCTAACAGTCCCGCGATGGTGAACAGTACCGGGTACACTCCTAACAGTCCCGTGATGGTGAACAGTACCGGGTATACTCCTAACAGTTCCGTGATGGTGAACAGTACCGGGTATACTCCTAACAGTCCCGTGATGGTGAACAGTACCGGGTATACTCCAAAACAGTCCCGTGATGGTGAACAGTACCGGGTATACTCCTAACAGCCCTTGATGGTGAACAGTACCGGGTATACTCCTAACAGCCCCGTGATGGTGAACAGTACCGGGTATACTCCTAACAGTCCCGTGATGGTGAACAGTACCGGGTACACTCCTAACAGCCCCTTGATGGTGAACAGTACCGGGTATACTCCAAAACAGTCCCGTGATGGTGAACAGTACCGGGTATACTCCTAACAGTCCCGTGATGGTGAACAGTACCGGGTACACTCCTAACAGTCCCGTGATGGTGAACAGTACCGGGTATACTCCTAACAGTTCCGTGATGGTGAACAGTACCGGGTATACTCCTAACAGTCCCGTGATGGTGAACAGTACCGGGTATACTCCAAAACAGTCCCGTGATGGTGAACAGTACCGGGTATACTCCTAACAGTCCCGTGATGGTGAACAGTACCGGGTATACTCCTAACAGTCCGTGATGCTGAACAGTACCGGGTATACTCCTAACAGCCCCTTGATGGTGAACAGTACCGGGTATACTCCTAACAGTGCAGTATTTAATGTCTGTCCTATCATGTTATAAACGGATGTGGAACAAACATGACGGTGAAGTTCACAATGATTCAATCACAGTGAATTCCACTGTAATTCCTCCACTCGTGATTTCCATCCATCCCTCCATTATCCAAACCGCTTATCCTGCTCTCAGAGTCGCGGGATGCTGGATCCCATCCCAGCAGTCTTTGGGAGGCAGTCGGGGAGACACCCTGGATAGGCTGCCAGGCCATCACAGGACTCACACACACACACACACACACACACACACACACACACACACACACACACACACACACACACACACACACACACACACACACACACAATTTAGTATGGCTGATTCACCTGCCCTGCATGTCTGAAACCCACGCAGACACGGGGAGAACATGCAGACTCCACACGGAGGACGACACGGGACGACCCCCAGGGTTGGACTACCCCGGGGCTCGAACCAAAGACCTCCTTGCTGTGAGGCGACCATGCTAACCACTGCACCACCGTGCCACCCACTCCTGATTTAGGTGTCTTTTTCACCCTCTGTGTTATTACCCTCTATTGCTCTGTCTCGCCCCTTCTCTCTCTCTAACAATAAATAAATAAATAAATCAATCAATCAATCTAAACGCCTTCACCCCACCCCCTCAACCCTCTACTTCTACTCCTCACAGGGTCATGGTCCATGCTTAAGACCGTCAGGTTACTTAGCCGGTTGTTCTGCTTTACTCTCCCACTTACACACACACACACGTGCGCGCTCGCGTACGCGCGCGCAAACACACACACACACACACAGGCAAATGCACACACACAGTAGCAATTATGGCAATCAGCAGGCCGACCCAATTAGTGTTTCCTGCTCGTTAAGCCCTAGGGGTTGGCTGGCCAACCGCCTCACTTTGCATAACTTAATCTGCAATGACAGGGTGTGACAACCAGTCTTCTGACCCTGCCAGCTGTGTGTGTGTGTGTGTGTGTGTGTGTGTGTGTGTGTGTGTGTGTGTGTGTGTGTGTGTGTGCGTGCGTGCGTGTGTGTGCGCGTGCAACCCAGCCAGATGCCCAACCCATGTGTGGTTACAATTTACACTCCCCAAATTGCTCCCAGGCTGAGCCAGTCTTGGCCAAGCCTCCAAGTGCGGGTCCGCAGGAAAGGCGCTTTAGCTGGGTGTGATTCTGTAGCTGCAGCTCCGCTCCGCTCCGCTCCGCCCGCCCCCTCCTTCCCTCCCTCCCTCCCTCCCTCCCCGGGGTTTCTCCTCCGTCCAACCTGGCTGCAGGCTGACAGACAACTCTGTTAATGTGCAGCGTGTGCGAGGAAAGGCAAATTTACGTCTTCCTGCAATGCACTTGTCCATGATACGCCATGTACGTGCACACACGCACACACACACACACACACAAACACACACGCACACGCACACACGCACACACACATTAAAACGAAATGTTCAGTCTCTTCAGTGAGCGTGTAGGCGGAGACGGATGAAATCTCTTACAACAATGTCCAAACTCCGCTTCCCTGAGCAAACGCTCCAATAGTAAAATGTGTTTCATGGTCAAACACTTGTGCTGCCGTGAAGTGCGTTCGAGGCCCGCCCCTAGTCTGTGAGTGGTCGCCCCGTGACACATGTTGCTAGGCATTAAACCTGACAGCAGCCATGGTTACTGAACACAAAAGCACCGCTGCAGAGGTGCGTTTGATCTCACTTTTGTGTGTGTATATGTGTGTGCATGTGGGTGTGTATGTGCATGTGGGTGTGTATGTGCGAGTGTGTGCATGTGTGTGTGTGTGTGAGTGTGCACATGCATGGACGTGCATGTGAAGTTGAGTGTGCAAGTCTCGGTGTGAACGCCTGTGTGCGTGTGGGTGTGTATGTGCGAGTGTGTGCATGTGTGTGTGTGAGTGTGCACATGCATGGACGTGCATGTGAAGTTGAGTGTGCAAGTCTCAGTGTGAACGCCTGTGTGCGTGTGTTGTGTGTGTGCATGTGGGTGTGTATGTGTGTGTGCGTTGTGGGTGTGTATGTGTGCGTGTGTGTGCGTGTGTGAGTGTGCACATGCATGGGCGTGCATGTGACGTTGAGTGCAAGTGTCAGTGTGAACGCGTGTGTGTGCGTGTGTGTGTTTTGAACCCGGCGCGAACTGCATGGTGTCTGCAGAAGCTCTCTGCGAGCGGGAACAAAAGCACAGCGGAGTGTGCGTGTGAGCGTGTGCGTTTGCGTGTGAGCGTGTGCGTTTGCGTGTGAGCGTGTGTGTGTGAGAGCGTGGCCATCACCTTGATTACCTCGAGAGAAAACAACAACTTATATCTCCTTCCGTCCCCCTGAGTTTCTCTGCTCGCTCTCCGTCTCTCATTTCTCTCTCTCTCTCTCTCTCTCTCTCTCTCTCTCTCTCTCTCTCTCTCTCTCTCTCTCTCTCTCTCTTCCCTTGACTCTAATTGTTTTGTTTTGGGTTTTTTTTTCTGATTTGAGTTCGAAACTGGCAGAGCAGGGAAAGCGGCGCGTGTGTTGCGCGAGTATCTCTCTGGTGCCTATTCCATTAAAGGCAGACTGATAAACAGGCTAGGATAATTAAAGAGGAGTGATAAATAGTGCCGCCTTAATTAAAGGGGAGTGATGAGGACACGTGTCGAAATATTTTGTTAGCGGGCCGACGGACAGATGAAGAAGGAGAGTAATTGCTTTGGATTAATTATTTGGATACGAAGGGCGAGAGGGTACACACAGCTCCTGAGGGCCATTCAGGATGGAAGAAGTGGAGGAGGGGGGAGAAGGAGGTAGAGCGCCGATTGGAGGACGGTCTCCACAAAGCCATTCCCCACCACCTTCGTCCGGCACGCGCCCCCGCCCCCGCCCCCGCCGCCGCCGCCATTCCCATTCCATCAGCAATCATGGACACACATCAGCATAATCCCTGTTGCTCCGGAGAGATGCGTTAAGAGAGAGGAGGAAGAGAGGGGGGGGGGGCATTTCAGAGTCGGAGACTTAGTCAATTTATTTGCCCAATATGAAAAAGCATATCCGGGAGCTGGCTCTGGTGACTCTGGTGTGCAGATAGACACGCCAATTACGTCCAGGACAACCACGCGGGATCCTCAGTTTCAGTCCGAGGAGACGCTGCTCGGTATTCTGCGCACTCCCCGCGTCCTGCTCGCTTGCAGCATCGTGTGTCTGTTTGCGCGGGTGAGGGTACAAAGACAGACCAGGCGGGGGGAGGGGCGGAAATGACGTGCTAGCCCGGCTGCGCTGCAAAGCCGGCACATCTGAGGTCCAGTGACGTGCGGTGAGGTCAGCGGAATGGGCGGGCATTTGGGCGTTCACAGATCCGGACGACATCCTTTCGGTGCTCCCTAATGTTGTATAACAATCTGATCCTTCCCCATTCGTCCAAGTGCCACAGAATTCTAGAATATTCTGCCCCCTGGCTGAACTACACTCCAGAAATCTTGTCACAGCACATATCAAGTACTTTTCTCTACTTTCATATGGTTGTTGATGGCTGTGAAATGACTTAAGTAACGCCATGAGAGCTCCCAAACCAGTGTGGGTTTCATTGCGGTCACTACGGACAGCAGGTACGAGATACTGTTTGTAAATATTGTTGAAACATTACCTGAAAAGAAGAAGACAACACACACAGAAACAAGATAGCCGCACTTTGTTGGTTGTGTCAGCGGTCTCGTCGACTTGTACGGACACGAAAGGGGGCTGCATTTACCTCCCCGTGGATGTTCTGTTGAAGAGCGTCACTTCCTGCCAGGATCAGGTCGTGCTGGATACGGGTCGATGTTCCGGAAAACACTGAGAAATCTTCAAGGTGCATCGCCGACCGCTGGTCTTCCTCCACAACGACGTTTAAGGGCGCCACATAGTTTCCCCAGTTTGATGGGGAAACTATGTGGCGCTTTCCTGGTTTCCCCTGAAGGCTTTCCCCTGTGCTTTCCTGGTTTCCCCTGTAGGCTAATTTCTTTCCCCCTGAGTAGCAAGTACCAAGTCCTTCAGAATCTCGGATTTTTCCTCACCTCCGTGTTGTGCTCGGAGACTTGCTGTTTGTTCAGCATCGGTTCGGAGTGCAGTTTCTAAAGGTTTCCAATGCCATTTGATGTTGAATGTGTGGACCTGTGACGGCCTGGCGGCCTGCCCAGGGTGTCTCCCAGCCTGCCGCCCAATGACTGCTGGGATAGGCTCCAGCATCCCCGCGACCCTGAGAGTAGGATAAGCGGTTTGGATAATGGATGGATGGATGGATGGGTGAACTGGATTGCTCATGCTTGACTAGCGCTGCAGGCAGGTTGTTCAGGTCACGGTAGCCGGCACCTACCCATACATTGTGCCGCTCTCTGGAAAACAGCACACAAGGGAAGCAGTACAGCCTGGTGCTGGGAGCATCGGAGCCACAGCCGCATAGCCACTCTTTCCTTATGTACCACTCCGGCTGGAATGACCGGGTGATTTTCTGCCCTTTACTCTGGCGGAGGTCAGGGAGAGCTGGCGTAGGCCTGCCTTGTTTGATGACAAGCAATTTTTGCTGGTAATCCAGTGTATTGAAACTCTGAAGAAGTACGATGGTCGACATTACTGATTTCGCTCTGAAGTGTAGCTAAGCTGCTCAAATTCAAATAAGCTAGCTTGCTTTATTGATGGCACAAATATCTATGACATCCCAGATAGCATCCGGATGTGGGCCACTTCAGGCAACGATGCGGCACAGATGGCCTTCTTCTGGCCCTGACAAAATGGATGTGAACCTGAAGTGGCCCACATGTATAACAGCAAATATGGCCCAAATACGCCAAATCAAATGTGGGCCTTTTTTTGGCAAAGATGCGGTGCTCTGGGCAACATGTAATCTGGATGTGACCCTGAAGTGGCCCGTGTGGTAAATGATGAATATGGCCCAAATATCACAAAACAAATATGGGCCCCCTTTGGCAAATATGTGGTACATGCGGCATTGCTATGGCTTGGTTCTGGCCCAGATCTGGCAAACAGGAACGGACCATCCAAGTGCCATCATTCCACGCGGTGTGTGGGCCGGATGAATGTGTCGGTGTAGGACGGGTCCGGGCCACAGCGATTTTGCTATCTGGGATTGTAGCGACTTAGCACCCTGATGGCTCTGATTGGCTCGCACTCCCGCCATAAGCAGTGTCTTTCCTCATCTGTTGATTTCGAAACTCTGAACTTCACAACGTTAAAGGCAATCCTGAAAAAAGCAGAGCCTACCCTTCCCACTGAAAAAGTTGGCGAGCTTGAGCACTCTACGGCGTTTTGCTGTTAGACATTTAAGGACCTAAAAAGGACAAGGACAGAAAAATATCATTAAAAATACGTTGTGACACAGCATAATTGTAACTAGAATCAGAATCAGAATACTGTATTCATCCCCGAGGGGAAATTGGGCAACGACAGTGAGATTTTGATTTGTTGTTATGAATTCGTCGTATGGTTATTTTGATTAAATTATCACAGGGTAGGCACTGCCTACCCTGACCTCACGTCATTGACCTGAGCATATCTGACAGCCTTTAAATAACACGGAAATGTCCCCATCATCTTGTTTCAAGTATCATATACTCATCAGGGACTGGCCGTGTA
>NC_079212.1:139007379-139101570 GCF_029633865.1 Lampris incognitus | reverse complement strand
CTTCTCCCTCACTCACAATTATGCATATGCTAATACATATCGCATCATATACCAACACACACCACACACACACACACACACACACACACACACACACACACGCATACAAGCATGGAAGCTTTATGAACACACACGATACAAAAACACGGTGAATGTGTGATGGTTCACTGTAAACCCACATGACTTCACTTTGAACGGACATTATTTTAATGACGTGTCAACACAGTATGAGTCCCACTCTACCACCACACACACACACACACACGACACACACACACACACACACACACACACACACACACACACACTCATTGACGTCGACCAAGGGAGGTCGGGGGAAGTGAAGACAGAGGTGGGGAGACAGAGAAGACAGGAATCAGAGAAACTAGAAATAAAAGCTCAAAGGAAAATATTCTTAGAAAAATCGGGGTTCGAACGTCAGCAACGCCCTGCAAGCAATTTTATCGTGAGGCGAGCGACCTGTCATCGTCAGGGCAGGATTCACTTCCGGTGTGGGAAGATGGCGGCGCGAATGTACGTTTGCCTCACCAGCACTGTCCATGCAGTGTTTTTGTCCACGTCACGTCTAAGTTTGTCTTGGTTTGATGGCTGGGGGAGGTGGCGCTGGATCGGCTGGGAGAGCTTGGTCTGCTGCGTCCTGCGGGCCCGTGGACCACAGCCCTGTCCGGAGTTGCCCTGTCTGACAGACGCGGAAGCGGGACAGGCTAAGCTAACTGCTAGCCCATGCAGACCGGCCGTTCCGACAACACTGAGGGCGGTCTGGCGGCGGTCTGGCCTGCGTTGACTGTTTTTGGTGTCGTCGTGTGGAGTGCGGGGGGGGGGGGGTGTCGAAGGTGTCTGGCTGAGAGAGCTGGTGCTGGATCCGCTGGGGGAGCCTGGTCTGCTGTGCCTCTGTGGGCCCGAGGACCACGGCCCTGCCCGGAGCTGCGCCCGAAGAGGAAACACCGAGGGCGGTCTGACAGGAAGCGGAAGCGGGGCAGGCTAAGCTACTGCTAGCCCATGCAGACCGGCCGTTCCGACAACACTGAGGGCGGTCTGGCGGCGTCTGGCCTGCCGTTGACTGTTTTTGGTGTCGTCGTGTGGAGTGCGGGGGGGGTGTCGAAGGTGTCTGGCTGAGAGAGCTGGTGCTGGAATCCGCTGGGGAGCCTGGTCTGCTGTGCCTCTGTGGGCCGAGGACCACGGCCCTGTCCGGAGTTGCCCTGTCTGACAGGACGCGGAAGCGGGACAGGCTAAGCTAACTGCTAGCCCATGCAGATCGGCCGTTCCGACAACACTGAGGGCGGTCTGGCGGCGGTCTGGCCTGCCGTTGACTGTTTTTGGTGTGGTTGTGTGGAGTGTGGGGGGGGGGCGGGGGTGTCGGAGGTGTCTGGCTGAGAGAGGCTGGTGCTGGATCCGCTGGGGGAGCCTGGTCTGCTGTGCCTCTGTGGGCCCGAGGACCACGGCCCTGCCCGGAGCTGCGCCCGAAGAGGAAACACCGAGGGCGGTCTGACAGGAAGCGGAAGCGGGGCAGGCTAAGCTAACTGCTAGCCCATGCAGACCGGCCGTTCCGACAACACTGAGGGCGGTCTGGCGGCGGTCTGGCCTGCCGTTGACTGTTTTTGGTGTCGTCGTGTGGAGTGCGGGGGGGGGGCGGGGGTGTCGGAGGTGTCTGGCTGAGAGAGCTGGTGCTGGATCCGCTGGGGGAGCCTGGTCTGCTGTGCCTCTGTGGGCCCGAGGACCACGGCCCTGTCCGGAGTTGCCCTGTCTGACAGGACGCGGAAGCGGGACAGGCTAAGCTAACTGCTAGCCCATGCAGACCGGCCGTTCCGGACAACACTGAGAGCGGTCTGGCGGCGGTCTGGCCTGCCGTTGACTGTTTTTGGTGTGGTCGTGTGGAGTGCGGGGGGGGGGGGCGGGGTGTCGGAGGTGTCTGGCTGAGAGAGCTGGTGCTGGATCCGCTGGGGGAGCCTGGTCTGCTGTGCCTCTGTGGGCCCGAGGACCACGGCCCTGCCCGGAGCTGCCGCCGAAGAGGAAACACCGAGGGCGGTCTGACAGGAAGCGGAAGCGGGGCAGGCTAAGCTAACTGCTAGCCCATGCAGACCGGCCGTTCCGACAACACTGAGGGCGGTCTGGCGGCGGTCTGGCCTGCCGTTGACTGTTTTTGGTGTCGTCGTGTGGAGTGCGGGGGGGGGGGGGGTGTCGAAGGTGTCTGGCTGAGAGAGCTGGTGCTGGATCCGCTGGGGGAGCCTGGTCTGCTGTGCCTCTGTGGGCCCGAGGACCACGGCCCTGTCCGGAGTTGCCCTGTCTGACAGGGACGCGGAAGCGGGACAGGCTAAGCTAACTGCTAGCCCATGCAGATCGGCCGTTCCGACAACACTGAGGGCGGTCTGGCGGCGGTCTGGCCTGCCGTTCACTGTTTTTGGTGTGGTCGTGTGGAGTGTGGGGGGGGGGGGCGGGGGGTGTCGGAGGTGTCTGGCTGAGAGAGCTGGTGCTGGATCCGCTGGGGGAGCCTGGTCTGCTGTGCCTCTGTGGGCCCGAGACCACGGCCCTGCCCGGAGCTGCGCCCGAAGAGGAAACACCGAGGGCGGTCTGACAGGGAAGCGGAGTCGGGGCAGGCTAAGCTAACTGCTAGCCCATGCAGACCGGCCGTTCCGACAACACTGAGGGCGGTCTGGCGGCGGTCTGGCCTGCCGTTGACTGTTTTTGTGTCGTCGTGTGGAGTGCGGGGGGGGGGGGCGGGGGTGTCGGAGGTGTCTGGCTGAGAGAGCTGGTGCTGGATCCGCTGGGGAAGCCTGGTCTGCTGTGCCTCTGTGGGCCCGAGGACCACGGCCCTGTCCGGAGTTGCCCTGTCTGACAGGACGCGGAAGCGGGACAGGCTAAGCTAACTGCTAGCCCATGCAGTTGGGCCGTTCCGACAACACTGAGGGCGGTCTGGCGGCGGTCTGGCCTGCCGTTGACTGTTTTTGGTGTGGTCGTGTGGGAGTGCGGAGGGGGGGCGGGGGTGTCGGAGGTGTCTGGCTGAGAGAGCTGGTGCTGGATCCGCTGGGGGAGCCTGGTCTGCTGTGCTCTGTGGGCCCGAGGACCACGGCCCTGCCCGGAGCTGCGCCCGAGAGGAAACACCGAGGGCGGTCTGACAGGAAGCGGAAGCGGGGCAGGCTAAGCTAACTGCTAGCCCATGCAGACCGGCCGTTCCGACAACACTGAGGGCGGTCTGGCGGCGGTCTGGCCTGCCGTTGACTGTTTTTGGTGTCGTCGTGTGGAGTGCGGGGGGGGGGGGTGTCGAAGGTGTCTGGCTGAGAGAGCTGGTGCTGGATCCGCTGGGGGAGCCTGGTCTGCTGTGCCTCTGTTGGCCCGAGGACCACGGCCCTGTCCGGAGTTGCCCTGTCTGGACAGGACGCGGAAGCGGGACAGGCTAAGCTAACTGCTAGCCCATGGCAGATTGGCCGTTCCCGACAACACTGAGGGCGGTCTGGCGGCGGTCCTGGCCTGCCGTTGACTGTTTTTGGTGTGGGTCGTGTGGAGTGTGGGGGGGGGCGGGGGTGTCGGAGGTGTCTGGCTGAGAGAGCTGGTGCTGGATCCGCTGGGGGAGCCTGGTCTGCTGTGCCTCTGTGGGGCCCGAGGACCACGGCCCTGCCCGGAGCTGCGCCCGAAGAGGAAACACCGAGGGCGGTCTGACAGGAAGCGGAAGCGGGGCAGGCTAAGCTAACTGCTAGCCCATGCAGACCGGCCGTTCGACAACACTGAGGCGGTCTGGCGCGGTCTGGCCTGCCGTTGACTGTTTTTGGTGTTTGTCGTGCTGGAGTGCGGGGGGGGGGGGGCGGGGTGTCGGAGGTGTCTGGCTGAGAGAGCTGGTGCTGGATCCGCTGGGGGAGCCTGGTCTGCTGTGCCTCTGTGGGCCACAGAGTGACCACCCGGCCCTGCCCGGAGCTGCGCCCGAAGAGGAAACACCGAGGGCGGTCTGACAGGAAGCGGAAGCGGGGCAGGCTAAGCTAACTGCTAGCCCATGCGGTCCTGCCAGTTCCGACAGTCATCCTGGCTGGCGTTCGCCTCTCTTGGACAGTGAATCTTATTTTTGGGTATACTGTGTTTTTGTAGTTCGTAGTTTGGATATATAGTTTGGGTATTGTTTTTGTCTTGGTGCCTGCACTGCTGGGGGAACCGATAATGTCGGTTCTTTTCACGTACGCAAGCGCAAGAAATGAACCGACGAATAAGCGTTCCCGATCCCGGCCGACACGCGCTGAGCCAGATTTCCCCCGCCAAACAACCCAGTGGCGAGGACGCTCCGGTCCGACAAACCGTGACGGGACGTGTTACGAAAACGCAGGTTAACGCCAGGTATGTCTGTCTGATGCCCCCCCCGGCGGTGTCCAGGGGTGATATGTGGAGAGATGCGGGGGTGGGTGGGTTGGGGGTACTGCCACTCTGGTAACGCGTGCCTTTGTTCAACCAACTCCTGTTCTTCTTCTGCTTCACTTCACAGCCGACATTTTGCAAATGTCCACTCTTTCAAGGTAATATATACAAATGAATAGATAGAGAGGTAAGCGCCTCACACAAATAATGGCCGGGCTGGGTTGGTCGGCGTCGTTTCGTTTTGAAGGAGTAATTGCTTTTATGGGGTTTTCTTGTTTTGTTTGGGTGGTTTCCTCCCCCCCCTCCTCTATTTGGCTGTAAAGGCCAGAGCGAGAGCTGCATACAAGAGTGCGCGCACACGCGCACGCACACACGCACACACACGCACAGAGCCTGGCCAGGGGCAGCGTAACAATGCAAAGTGGAAAAACATGAGACGGGCTGTCGAGTGTGAAAAAGGATGTCTGCAAATGAATAGAGTAAACCACAGCAAATGAACAGATGCATCAAGGTGGAGCAGAAAGAATGAGGGATGGGGGCAGCGGGGTGGGGGTTGTGGACGGGGGGGGGGCGGCGGCGTGAGGGAGAGGCTGATTTGTGTAATCCCATTCGGGAAGTTGACTTTTAAACGCAATATTCAATTTCCCCGCACTTCTGGAGCACGAGAGGTCTTGGCGTTTGTCTTTTCTTTTCTTTCCTCTTTTTTGTTCATAATAATAACAAAATAATGTGTTCGACACATAAAAGCAAATAGGGAAACGAGGGAAGAGGGGCTTTTGGAGAGCGGGGACGTGTTTGGACACCGCATAAACAAATTTGATGGCCCCCCCTCCCCCCCCACCAACCCCCCCACCCCCCACCCCCATCCTAACAAGGGCTGAGAGAATTAGTTCCACCTTGGCCTTTCAGTTCCCGCAATCTCAACCAGAAAATCCTCTGAATTTCAATGGAGGCACCGTCGTCAGTGTAGGACAGATCCGGCGCAGAGGGCATTTGGTCCTTATGGGCAAGCCCCTGACGATCAACGTCCATTTTTTCGGACTTTTTGATGCAACAACGGATTCATATTGTGCAGTTCAATTATACAGGCTTAAATGTCAAAAGACTACTATGACAAAAGAAAGTGCAACCTCACGTCATTTTGCACCATTATTCTTACTGTAAGTGTAACGACCACGGATGTGTAGACTCGCTACCCCTTGGCTAACGGGTCGGACCCTTTAGTTCAGTGTTTCGCCACCGGGGGTCCGCGGACCCCTAATGGTCCGTGGTGTAATTGCAAGGGGTCCGTGAAAATAAAATATCTTTTAAAAAAAAGATCCTATGACATTTATAGAAATAGGATTATTTTACTCAAATGTGACTGAGACCTTTATCTACCTAAACTATAAAACATCTGTTTCACAAGTGTAATTTATTGTATTTTAATAAGGGATCTCGCTCCGTTTGCATTGTTAAAAGTTACTGCATAAAAATTCTGTTGTTACATATATCTGAAAGTTACTGAATACATATTCTGTTTTGTTACATATATCTGAAAGTTACTGAATACATATTCTGTTTTGTTACATATATCTGAAAGTCTACTGCATAAGAATTCTGTTTTGTTAACTATATATCTAAGTTACAACTGAAAGCTCTTATTTTTGCCCCAAAGAGTGAATAAATGCTATAATGCAATTTAAAATGCAGTTTCTACTGTTTTTATCAAATTGCAACCCCCCCTCCTCCAAGATCAGGTGGAGGGGTCCTCAGGGTAGAATCAAAAATACGCAGGGGGTCCAGGACCCCAAAAAGGTTGAGAACCACTGCTTTAGTTGACCGGTTAGCGCAGTCCCGGCTGCCCCCTGGATTCTCGGTACATTTTCAGGGGGCAGCCGGCAGTCCGACCCTCTAGCCAAGGGCTAGCGAGTCTACACATCCGTGGTCGTTACAGTGTTAGTAACGTAACATTGGGCTACCATTATCTGTGTACAAAAGTTGGAAAAGCAGTTAATAAATAAACAACACCCAAAAAGCTTAAAGACAAAAACCTGCTAAAGGAGTCTACTGGGGACCAACTACAACCTTTGGATCTGATGAAAGTCATTTCACAGAGCACTCGGCAGCTGACACCGGGCCGGATCCGCCCACAGTCCGGCAGATCCGCAATAGGCATCATATCCGCCCTTGGACCGCCCCCCGCCTCGGCGCCGATACCGGCAGATCATTATAGCAATCACATCCGCACCTCTGGCCACAGTGCGGCCTCCTTATGAAAGGCGGAACCCATTTTTAAATTAGGCCTTGTGGATCTAAAATGAGACAAAAGTCAGCACCTGAATCCCCTATTTCTCGCATCAGTTTTTTTAGAAGCAGATTTAAGTGGACCGTTTAAGAGAAAGAACGTTTACGATCCTTGAATCCTTGAATATGCCGCCAGGCATTTTTGTGCCGGCGTCATGGATCCCCCGCCAGATGCTGTGATACGGCCCAGTTTCGTTTTAGTTGTCTGGGCAAGGTCTGTTTTGGTGTCATGCACTGGCATACGTGCGTTTCTTCCCTGGGAAGAGCCGAACTGGAAAACTATCCAGGAGTACTACGTGTTTGAGTTTTAATCCACCCCGAGGCCATCTGGGATTACTCTGCTTCATACTCCAAGATCAGTGTTGGGAGAAGGGCTGCTAACAGCTGCACAGCTGCCATCCGGTTCTGAGGTGGCTGCTGGCGGCGGGAAAACGGCCCGGGGGTGGCTGCACTTGTACTTGCTGCCGCTAGCAGGTCAGCTTGCTGGTGGCAAGTTAACTTGCTCGCCGCCCCCGTTTCAGTACCGGAGTCTACAGAACTGCTAGCTGATTCTGCAGTGCGGCTGCACCTGCTGAGCGACCATCCTCTTTAGGTGAGCTTTTCTTGGCGGTAAACCACTTTCTTGTGTCCACATCCACAGAGAAATACGATTTCTAATATTTAAACCAATTAGCCAGATGCTGGCTAGAGGCTGACGTCACGCACATTGATACACATACAAAACCAGTCTAACAGGGGGCGTCTGGGTGGTGTGGCGGTCTATTGCGGTGGCTGCCAACACGGGTATGACCGGTTCGAATCCACGTGTTGACTCCGGCTTGGTCGAGCGTCCCTGCAGACACTATTGGCCGTGTCTGCGTGTGGGAAGCCGGATGTGGTTATGTGTCCTGGTCGCTGCACTAGCGCCTCCTCTGGTCGGTCGGGGCGCCTGTTCAGGGGGAGCTGGGGGAATAGTGTGATCCTCCCACGCTCTATGTCCCACTGGCGAAACTCCTCACTGTCAGGTGAAAAGAAGCGGCTGGCGACTCCACATGTATCGGAGGAGGCATGTGGTAGTCTGCAGCCGTCCCCGGATCGGCAGAGGTGGTGGAGCAGCGGCCGGGACGACTCGGAAGAGCGGGGTAATTGGACACGTACAGTTGGGGGGAATGCCAAATATCCGCAAGCGGTGATTAACGGGGTCCAAGCAGCATTGAAACTGACAACTTTCATGCGAATCGGATGAACAGCCTCAGACTAGTTCGTTTTACTTGCACTTCCGGTTTTTGAAAATGGCGGGAAATTTGGCAAGCGGAAATTGGCGCAAGTGGCTGCGTTAGGTTCGGGAGCTTGCAAGGAATTAGAGGGGGAAAAAATAATTTCTCGAAACTTCCATACAGAGCCCGAGATATGACCCAAAACGTCAACGCGCTTATTGTGGCGCCCTGCAGAAACAACACCAATACTAATCCTTAGAAAAACAACAGGATTCCCGCAGCTATCGCTGCTTGGAGCCCCTAATAGATATAAATAGATAAATAAACCAATCAATCGATCAATCAATCAATCAATCATAATACATTAATCTGATCGTCCAATGAGCCAAGTTACAGTAATCCTAACTAAATGAACAGAACATAACGAACAGATGCAAAAATCAACTATCCGTTTGCTCTGAGAACTTGGGCGTTAATATTTATATTTCCCAACTCGTCAAACTGCAGGAAGGTGCTCAGCTGACAGGCCGACCAGCTAAACATTCACATCACGCCAAACCAAACAAATGTCGTGAAAACGAACATGGCTTTCATTTGCTCCGTCCTTTGACACAACGGTCGGTCTACACCAGATACCGAGGCCACGTTGAGGGTGATCTCCACGGACTCCGAAGAAACAAAAACAAAAATCCAGGTTAACAGTTTCAAAAGTCATCAAAAATGCCATTCCACCAGTGCCCGGTGACAGACTGGTAGCCCATTAAGAGAGAGTTACTGAGGTTTGACAACTGCTAATCAGGTATGTGGCCACAGTTGTGTCGCCCTGTTTCTAGATCATTTACTGCCTGCGAATGGAAGAAGTTCATGAGGCTTGTCAGCCTTAAACCTCAAAACCCTTCATGGTATAATAAAGGATAAAGGACACACATGCACGCACACACACACGCACCACACACACACACACACGTGTGTGTGCGTGTGTGTGTGATATGCAATCCCTGAGCAACGTGTTGCGTATTCTCATGAAACGCTTCGTGTGACATCGTACGAAAAGTTACGCACGATTTTCCGGGGATAATCCTACGAGTGTCCCTCGACACGAGCGATTCAGAGCGCCCTGCGCGATCCTCTGCGGTGCAGAACCGCTTCCCTCCACCCACCCCCCCACCCCCCAGAACAGCCCCCCCCTCAGGGTTAGCTAACCCTAACCCTGGCCTACGATTACGTGGGGTTACATACGAATTTTAGCGCATGACTTTTCGTACGTTTTACTACGACCAGGGAATGAGAACAGCCTGCCCTGAGAGAATTAGTCATCTTGGACTTTTAAAAAAGTGTGCGATATCTCTGTACACACAAAGGAAAGGGGGGGGGAGGAGGAGGGGGGGGACAGCAGCCCTTTCCAAACAAATGAAAATGAATATAAAGACTGTTAACATACACAGACCTGTCGCTGCAGAGTTACCGTTGAAATACAGGTGTGAGGCGGTTATATTCCCTTTCTGCTGCTCCATTTCTCTCTCTCTCTCTCACACACACACACACACACACACACACACACACACACACACACACACACACACACACACACACTGTAATCAGCGTGTTTATACGGAGTGTCTACCAACGTGGGGTCCTCTGACAAAAAAGCCATGGGAGAAATGAGGCAATGCGCTCGCGGGTGTACACCCCCGTCAAGCGCCTGTCACCGGCGAGGACTGATGGCTGTGAACGGAGACAGGGACAGAGGAGTCAAACAAAGGGGTGAAATATGAACACGGGAGGAAGCAGAGAGCCCGAAGAAGAGGGAGGAAGCAGAGGGATGGAGCACAGGATGAAACTGACAGATATTAAAACAGCCAGATCACACCGAGAGAGCTTCGCCTTCCTGAGAGCTAATATACAAAGATTAGTGGGGTGGACGGACGGGGGGGGGGGGAGGGAGAGGGAGAGGGAGAGAGAGAGAGAGAGAGAGAGAGAGAGAGAGAGAGAGAGAGGAGAGAGAGAGAGAGAGAGAGAGAGAGAGAGAGAGAGAGAGAGAGAGAGAGAGGCTCTCCCCTCAAAACTTGCAGCAACAAAACAATTCTGTGTCTTCCAATAATAAGGATTTAAATGTGCCAAAGAGCGGCTAAACTCTAAAAGATGACGCACAGGTGACGCAGTATACATTTTTGTGGGCGTCCGGGTGGCGCGGCGGTCTATTCCGTTGCCTACCAACACGGGGGGTCGCCGGTTCGAATCCCCGTGTTACCTCCGGCTTGGTCGCGAGTCCCTACAAATACAATTGGCCGTGTCTGCGGGTGGGAAGCCGGGATGTGGGTATGTGTCCTGGTTGACTCCACATGTATCGGAGGAGGCATGTGGTAGTCTGCAGCCCTGCCCGGATCGGCGGCGAGGGGGGGGGGGCAGCGACCGGGACGGCTCGGAAGAGTGGGGTGACTGGACGGGTACAATTCGAACTGCTTATCCTGCTTTCAGTATCGCGGGGATGCTGGAGTCTATCCCAGCAGTCATTGGCGGAAGGCGGGGGAGACACCCTGGACAGGCCGCCAGGCCATCACACACACACATTCACACCCAGGGGCAATTTAGTCACCTGACCTACATGTCTTTGGACTGTGGGAGGAAACCGGAGCACCCAGAGGAAACCCACAGAGACACGGGGGAGAACATGCAAACTCCACACAGAGGACGACCCGGGACGACCCCCAAGGTTGGACTACGCCGGGGCTCGAACCCAGGGCCTTCTTGCTGTGAGATGACCGTGCTACCCACTGTGCCACCATGCCGCCCCGGGGAATATATATATATATATATATTATATATATACACTCACTGGCCACTTTATTAGGTACACCTTGCTAGTACCGGGTTGGACCCCCTTTTGCCTTCAGAACTGCCTTAATCCTTCGTGGCATAGGTTCAACAAGGTACTGGAAACATTCCTCAGAGAGTTTGGTCCATATTGACATGATAGCATCACGCAGTTGCTGCAGATTTGTCGGCTGCACATCCATGATGCGAATCTCCCGGTCCACCACATCCCAAAGGTTGCTATATTGGATTGAGATCTGGTGACTGTGGAGGCCATTTGAGTACAGTGAACTCATTGTCATGTTCAAGAAACCAGTCTGAGATGATTCGAGCTTTATGACATGGCGCGTTATCCTGCTGGAAGTAGCCATCAGAAGATGGGAACACTGTGGTCATAAAGGGGATGGACATGGTCAGCAACAATACTCAGGTAGGCTGTGGCGTTGACACGATGCTCAATTTGGTACTAAGGGGCCCAAAGTGTGCCAAGAAAATATCCCCCACACCATTACACCACCACCACCAGCCTGAACCGTTGCTTTCATGTTGTTGATGCCAAATTCTGACCCTACCATCCGAATGTCGCAGCAGAAATCGAGACTCATCAGACCAGGCAACGTTTTTCCAATCTTCTATTGTCCAATTTTGGTGAGCCCTGTGCGAATTGTAGCCTCAGTTTCCTGTTCTTAGCTGACAGGAGTGGCACCCGGTGTGGTCTTCTGCTGCTGTAGCCCATCTGCCTCAAGGTTCGACGTGTTGTGCGTTCAGAGATGCTCTTCTGCATACCTCGGTTGTAATGAGTGGTTATTTGAGTTACTGTTGCCTTTCTATCAGCTCGAACCAGTCTGGCCATTCTCCTCTGACCTCGGGCATCAACAAGGCATTTTTGCCCACAGAACTGCCACTCACTGGATATTTTCTCTTTTTCGGACCATTCTCTGTAAACCCTAGAGATGGTTGTGTGTGAAAATCCCAGTAGATCAGCAGTTTCTGAAATACTCAGACCAGTCCGTCTGGCACCAACAACCATGCCATGTTCAAAGTCACTTAAATCACCTTTCTTCCCATTCTGATGCTCGGTTTGAACTGCAGCAGATCGTCTTGACCATGTCTACATGCCTAAATGCATTGAGTTGCTGCCATGTGATTGGCTGATTAGAAATTTGCGTTAATGAGCAGTTGGACAGGTGTGCCTAATAAAGTGGCTGGTGAGTGTATGTGTGTGTGTGTGTGTGTGTATGTGTGTGTGTGTGTGTGTGTGTGTGTGTGTACATTTTCTGTGATTATCTTTTTTTCTCTATTAAATCTGCTGTAAGTAACTGGGGAAGTGAACAAATTTGACATAACACCCTCCTAAAAATCACCCCCCCCCCAAGCTCTGCTTCCTCCTCCCCTCTCGTAACCCCTCCCTCCAAACCAGGTCCATGCACGTGCATGAATTTGAGCGTTGGAACTTGCAAAGTTTGTATCGTCTTTGGTAGTCTATGCATATAGAGGTATGTGTCTAAGCGACTCTCTAAGTTAGAGCAGCGCTGTGGTTTGTGAAGCACTGTTTCACATGTAGGCGGAGAACTCAAAGCACCGGGCTGCCCTGCGTGTGCACACGACTTGATTTACATAAGTAAGGGACGCTCCGTAGCTCTGATTGGTTGTTTCATTCGGACCGAATGGATTTTTAGCAAAGCAGAATACAACCCCAGGAGCAGCCGAGGAGACCCCGTTTTTTACAATACATTTTTTGATGGATACCTGTCAGTATATACATATACATATACATATATATATATATATACATACATATAGTATATATATATATATATATATATATATATATATATATGTGTGTGTCTGTGTGTGTGTGTGTGTATGTGTGTGATGGGAGATTCACCAATATAGCAAAATTGTGTTTAAAAGAAAGTTGCCTACTCTAGCTTTAAACCGTCTTTTCTTCTTCTCTCAGTCTCTGTCCTACTTCCCGGTTATTTGCTGTATCTGGCACAAATGAAATGTTTAATTTTTGCATCCGCCTTGAGATTAAAGTGGTATGGCAGCAGAATTCTTTGACTCGGTCTTAATTACATTCTCATCTTTTACACATTGAGACACCCCCCCCCCCCACCACCACCACCACCACCACCGCCACCACATCTTACCTTGGCTGGTATTTAATTGATTTAGAAATCCAAATCATTCCACACAGCCCTTGTAATAAGACCCTTTTTATGGAGCCCCAGTGAAAACGAGGCTCCTTCCTCCCAGCCTCCCGGGCCAACAAATAAAGGTGTAATTGATGTGCGACGCTGCCAGTTATAGGTTGTTTTATGTCTCCGATGCGCGACATCTGTGGCAGTGGAAATCTCATTGACTGTCCTCACCAGTTGTTTAAGCCTCATGGCAGACTCAGGTAAATCTGAGACAAACTGAAAATGCATCATTTTTCTCCCCCTACTGTCTATTTCACTGCACAATGTCACACGCACACACACACACGCCACGCACGCACACACACACGCCCCAGCCTCCTCAGCGTGTGTGGGTTGCAAGGAGGAGGGAGGCTGGGGAAAATAATATTTCTCCTGAGAGAGATTGATGTGAACTGTTCAGCAGTTCATTGTTCGAGGACGATTTGCGCAAACGGCCTGTTCTCAGCAGGCCTGATGTGTGTGTGTGTGTGTGTCTGTGTGTGTGTGCGCGTGTGCGTGTGGGGGCGTGAGAGCGTGTGTTTGTGTCCACGGCAGACCAAGAGCATTAAGGAAAGAAATTGCTCTATTATTTTAGAGACTTCAACAAATCAGAACGGTTCACCTTTGTCCCCCTTCAGTTGTTGGGAGCGAACGTCGACAAACTCAGCCCGGCGCCCCATGGGACCGGCTGCTTGTTCGTGGGCTGCATAGGGCCAGCCAAGTGAATTAGACCCATCCACTGATAAAGGGATGAAAGGTAATAAAAAGTATATATTTTATGCAGCGGTACACTGGAGCCTGTCCTTTCTCCACTGCCCAGCCCAGCAATCTCCCGCTGGGCGTCTTTCCTTGACTGAGCAGACGTAAGAGCGGATAAAAACCTAACTTGGTGTACTGCTTTTAGTTACATTACATCAAAATACCGGACCACACGGGCCAATTCAGGACCCCGCCTCTCCCCTACGCAGTGTGCGAGGGTATGTAGACTATATGCGGTCAATACATAGATTTTGGCAAAGCACATTCAAATATGCGGCACGGTGGCGCAGTGGTTAGCACGGTCGCCTCACAGCAAGAGGGTCCTGGGTTCGAGCCCCTGGGTTGTCCAACCTTGGGGGTCGCCCGGGTCGTCCTCTGTGTGGAGTTTGCATGTTCTCCCCGTGTCTGCGTGGGTTTCCGGTTCAGGTCACGAGGACCGGTTCCGGGCTCCGGTTTCCTCCCACAGTCCAAAGACATGTAGGTCAGGTGAATCAGCCATACTAAATTGTCCCTAGGTGTGAATGTGTGGGCCCTGTGATGGCCTGGCGATCTGTCCAGGGTGTCTCCCCGCCTGCCGCCCAATGACTGCTTGGATAGGCTTCCCCAGCATCCCGCGAGTCGCGACCCCGAGCAGGATAAGAGAGACGGTCCTCCACCAAAAAACGACCCCATAGGTCGTTTGCACAAGCAGCTTATTACGACCTGTAGTTACGTTTTTAAGCTACTCCCTCGCGGTCCTCCGTCATTATAATACAGCGATCTCCTCCCATAAGCTCTCGTGAGAACGAATATTAATAAAAGCAAAGTTTAACATCACATAACGGTTATAACGTCCACGCTAGCTGACTTTCTAACTTTTGGCTAGCGTTAAGTTAGCTCTTACAACATTATTCATAGGTAAACATACTGCCAATAGCAATCTTAGTTACCATACTAGACGGCGAAACTACACAAAACGCACTGACTACATATTCTATTGTTCCCAAATTGTTTTAAAAACCCATAATTTTCGCAAGGAGGTGAAAAGTACCTGTGGTACATCTCCTGCCGCCGGTAGGGGGCGCTAATTTAGGAAACGCTCCTATGGGTCGTTTTAGAGGACAAACGACTATAGGGTCGTATGGGCTGGAGGACTTTGTTGGGATAAGCGGTTTGGATAATGGATGGATGGAAATTCAGATGTGCTGGTTAATAAAATTGTAAGGGGAGCGTGCACGGCATATTTAGTGGATCCGTGACCGCCCAAGACCACGTCCGGCAACCCACAGATGCAGTCGAGACGGCCGGCGCCCCCGCATGCGTGGCGTGGCACGCGAGAGGAAGACTTCCAGACAGCGTTCACACACAGGGAGGAGGAAGATGAGAGAAGTGACGTAAGCGATGCAAATCAGTCACAGCCAAGACAAATGATGCAAGAAGCAAGTCTGAAAAGGTACGAGAAACGCTACGAACGGGATCCTTCAGTCGTCAAGTGGTTGAGAGAGAGAGAGAGAGAAAAGAGAGAGAGAGAGAGAGAGAGAATCTGACCAGCACGTCAACCACACCAGCATCTGGGTAATCCTGACCTGCAGCAGGAAGTGGCCTCTCTCGGTTGTGTACGGAAAACACCCGAGGTAACTTTATTTACTACGGTAATGAGCAGGTACATCCGGGCGACGGTCACCCAGACACAATAAATAATACCCGCAATGCGCCTTTAACCAATCAGCTAACATGGCAGGAACTACCCGTCGAATGATACATGGGCGAACTTTGGGGCCTGCTGGTCCTGCCCGGGTTCAAGAAAGTCCACCAGAGAGTTTTTACTGGTTTTTCCAAAATTATTACTGTAATCATCTTAATGCATTTCCTTCTCCGCTGAGAAAAGGTGCATGGTTGGCTGGGGGAATAAACGACAGGATTAAATGACTCTAATTTCCCTAACTATATGCTACGGTAGTGACAGCAGGCGACCGATTCTCCCTCTTCTACATTTTAAACAGGGCTGGTCTACAATTATCATTTATAAACCCACCTCGTATCAATTATATAGGCTAATTCAATATTTTTTTTTGTTTCTAAATGTTGTAGCGCTGTGAAACACCGCTGCAGTAAAAGCTGCAGGGGGGGGGGGAGTTGAGCTTTTAAACATTAGGTCCACGCTGCAGCGGAAGTCCCGCCCCGTCTCCGCGGCCCTGAACTGGGCTGACAAGAGGTTCCGTGGAGCAGCGAGGAACAGCGTTGGGAACCGTGTTGAAAATGTGTTGTGTCACCTTGTGTCCTCGTCTTCGTAAATTATGCCTGGGCTATGACGCCTCATAATGCCTCGCGAGCGGCATTCCAGGTAAAGTGCTCCTTTGCCGAGGAACGGGACGCGTGTCAGTGTAATGAGAAATGTCAGCTTCCATCAAGCGGAAGAAGACAGGCCCACATTACAGATGCATCCATCACCGCTCTCATTTCAATATAATAATACCTGTCTGGCTTGATGAGGAGGGAGGACTGATGGCTTTAGTCAGAAAGGAGAGCTCTGGACACACACACACACACACACACACACACACACACACACACCACACACACACACACACACACACACACACACGTTCAAGTGCGTCAATCCCCACTGTTGTAGGCCTATTGGCGTCAGTAGTGTACGAAATTTTGCACAAAATAACTCTAAACTTCTTTTCAGGGAGCGCTTATATGATAAGGTATTGGCGCTGTGCTGATACATATAAGCACGACACCATTGTGGCTGTCGGCTCAAGGTTCCCTCAAGCTCAAGGTTCCCTCACCCCAGCATACCACAGCACGTCTACCATGCGGCCTCTTCCAGCTCTGCATCCTTGTGGCTGCTTTCTCGGCTGCCACGTTGAGTGCTGCAGTCACATGCGCTCACTGTCACGTGACTAAAAATTAATAGCGTATAGGGGCGTCCGGGTAGCGTATAGCGGTCTATTCCGTTGCCTACCAACGCGGGGATCGCCGGTTCGAATCCCAGTGTTACCTCCGGTTTTGTCGGGCGTCCCATCCATCCATCCATCCATCCATTATCCAAGCCGCGTATCCCAATTTGGGTCACGGGATGCTGGGAGCCCCCTGGACAGGCTGCCAGTCCATCACAGGGCTGGTCGGGCGTCCCTGCAGGCACAATTGGCTGTGCCTGCGGGGTGGGAAACCGGATAATGGGTATGTGTCCTGGTCGCTGCACTAGCGCCTCCTCGTGGTCGGGTCGGAGCGCCTGTTCGGGGGGGGGGGGGCACTGGGGGGAATAGCGTGATTCTCTCATGCGCTACGTCCACCTGGAGAAACTCCTCACTGTCAGGTGAAAAGAAGCGGCTGGCGACTCCACATGTATCGGAGGAGGCATGTGGTAGTCTCTGCAGCCCTCCCCCGGATCGGCAGAGGGGGTGGAGCAGCGACCGGGACGGCTCGGAAGGTTGGGGCAATTGGCCGGTGACGGATCATCCCAGTACAATAGTTTCGTACTCTCCCGTTCAGAGAAAAACCACAATGCCCACGGTCGTTCGTAATGACAAGTTGTGTGGCCAAAACAAAGATAGAGCTCGGAAACCTGGTTTTGGGCTACAGGTGAGTTCAGCGGCTTACGGAAGGTCACCGTCTGTCTCATTGGCTACAACACGGCTGCTGGTGAGTAGGTGAAAAATCACTGTTGGTCTCATAAACCATGTTGATGATACCAATAAATAAAAAAGAATACACCTTCCTTATCCTTATCCTAACAATACCCCAACTATTTAACAGCATTCATCCTTTTCTTCCCTTCAACTGATTCTATTTTCACTCATTTAAATGAAAATGAGAAAAGCGGAAGTTGATACTGGTGTTATATTGCATGTCACTCATTTAAATGAAGGAAGTTGATACTGGTGTATATTGCATGTATTGCTTAACGAGTAAAGTGGAACATATTGTAAACTTCACTACCGATGGTTTGTAAACTGATTTTAGATTGCTGTTGGCTATTTTGTGACCATCAAAACAAGATACCAACTAACTTAACGAACTAAATTCTCTTGGCACGTTTCCAAGGCAGCATCTCCTGAATTCAAAAAGTGTTTCACGATTAAAGCAAAAACATGCAGAAGCAGGGTTACACAAGTTAAGGAAAGGAAAAAGCCAAAATAGATAAACAAATACATAAAAAATAAAGTTGTTATGTTGGGTTGGAACACAAGCCAGTTTTATGATAAATACAAACAAATGAAAAAGTGGGACAAGAGAAGAAAAACAAACGTTATTACATGGAGGTATGTGTATAGACACAGTTCTTTAAATGGGATTTTTTAAAACTGTGGACTTATTGGCACTGTTGACTGGCCGGTGAAGGGAGAAATTGTTTGTGTAGATTATGTGGCCAAGAGGAAGCGTGGCAATGGAGAAAAAATGACGAGACCTAAAATTGAACCTTGAGGAACCCCACAGGTAATGTTTGCTGAGACAGATGATGTCTTTCCAATTTGAACACAGGCGGGAAGAGCATACCGATTAAATAACAAGTCATAAATAATTCAGACAAAAAAATGTACCTTTTTTTGTTTTGTGTTTTTATTTTTGTTTGTTTGTTTGTTTGTTTGTTTTTTGGCAAAAGGCTGTACTAAGACCAAAAAAAATGGTTGCAATACATTTTAACTTTCACCTAAACACTCCCTGCCATTGGGACAGTAAGTGCAAGTTGAATGTCATTTGCTCTCAGAAAGACAGCACTTCCTGTGTGATGTGCATTGTCCCAAACCACACTGGAATTTCTCAGAGTAGTTTCTACTAAGTTTGGAGATAAGGCTGCTGGAAGTTAAAGATCAAGGATCATTTCTTCATGGAGTGTCTGGATCATGGCGTGCTTAAAAACGGAAAGTAAATACAGGTGCTAATGATAATGGTTTAAACACTAGGGGCCCTAAAGCACGTGGCCTTAAGCACATGGCGAACGTTCAGTGTGTGTCCGAATCCTCTTTTTCTAATTAAACAGTGCACAATCTTCACGCAACATAAGGCGCAAGAGGCAAAGGGGTTTCACCTGGTCTCTTAAAGGTGTGTCTTGTAAGTGACATGAGCGTCATCTCCCATCCCCATTTAAAGGCCGGGTGTGCTTGCCCCTTGGCTTGTTGCTAATTAAATGGCGGATTCGGCAAGTTAGAGGAACGAACTGATTTCTGCTGAGGAAACGGATCTGCTCGCGCGCGAAGGGAAAGCGCGTGAGCAGACCATCTACCGGAGCAGCAGCTGCAGGAATCCATCAACACTCCCCGAGGTCCAGGAGGCGTGGGAGGAGGTAGTGATGAGCCTATCCTCGTCATCTGGCATCTCCAGAACAAGCCGCGCAATGCCAAAAGCGGTATAATGGGGTCAGGAGATGAGGAGGACAGAAGCATAGTAACAACATTTTACATTGTAATGTTTTTAGTTGTAATCTTTTGCGTGTTTTTGCGCTGCTGCGCGTCCCCGTGTGTGTGTGTGTGTGTGTGTGTGTTTAACGACTAGGGTACACACGCTGTGCACCTGCCTGCGCACGCGCATCTTACTGTCGCCCTTTAGATCGCAGGAAAATACTGCGCCATTAACTTTAGACCAGGTTTTTGTGAGTCAACCGTGAATCGCGTCCCGCTGCCTCAAGATATCAATGCGCCAGCAATGCGCCCGACCACACCTCAACACGCACATGCGCGCTCAGATGTGCGGAAGCACGTCTGCTGTTTGAACAACGTGGGCGGTGGACCGGAAAATGACAACCTGATCGGTCGGAAACTAGCAGACATGCGCGCTCCGCTTTGCTCCGGGTGTGGGATAGGACCCTAGAAGTGTCGTACACCCAAAACAAATCTGATGAGAAAAACACAGAAAGAACAACGACTGTGTCCTGCGGCACCATTACAGCACCACAAATTACATCTGATCAGTGACCTACATTCTTCACAAACAATGATTTGGAGAGGGGGGGGGGTCACACACATATTAACAGCAGTTTAACAACTAGCATGGCAGATGCAACAGATCCAACGGTGGGTGTCGCTACACTCCTTTCAGACATGCATAGACGTCTCACTGGAATCAGAACCAGAATCGGGTTTATTGGCCATGTAGGTTTGCATATAATGTGACTCCGCGGCTCTCTCAGTGTACTTAACATAGAATAACAACACTACAACACAACAACCTTCACATATAAACACAAGGGTTGACTTTAAACAGGTGAAATAAGAGGTGATAAGGTGCAGTGGTGCAGAGAATATATCAGAGATGCTGAAACAGATGTTAGCAGGTTACTGACACACATGCCTGGGGTAGATGTACATAACAGAGTGTACCAGTATACCTACAGTGTACAGTACAGCAGCTCTATATGTAGCGCTATCTATCCCTTTTAACTGTCAAGGACAACGCTCCTGAGTGCTCTATACAACTTGGTATCCAATAAACTATTGAAGTATGTTAACTTCGCTTCTAATGTGTTTAAAGTATGTTCTAAAGGCTCTAAATGTCTTACAGTGTCATCTGGTAACTCCAACTAAAAGGTTGACTACCCCTTTAAGGCGCTCAAATATGGCATATGACCCCGTTAAGGCAATCTAACATGGTCTAGACACCTCAATGTGTCACCGAGTAACTTATATTAAAATGGTGGACTAGCCCTTTAAGGTTGTCTCAACATGTCACTTACCATAGCCTAGACACCACAGGAATAAACACACATGAATAATCCACACTCACACAGGTACATAGAATTATATATACAAATGTATTATGAGTAATCATTATTAGAATGAATGAAAGTGATAAGCCTCAATGGCTAACAAGCATCTGCTTTCAGATATACACAAATTAATCAGACTAACACATTAGCACACAGCTCAATAACCCTATAACTAAGCCGGCAATAAAATAAAAGAAAGTCAACCCCCAGTTGCAGGCCTGTTTCTTTATCGGGTACGTTGCGACCCTAAACAGCCCTCTTCGCTCCCCTTGGAAGCCCGCACATCCGGCTTGTACTCACAATGAATGCTCCTCTTCGTCTCGCGTTTCCCACCGCAGCGAATGTCCGGCCGGCAGCCCTCCTAGCTAACTGGCTAGTTAGCCGTTAGCCGTTAGCACCATCTCACGGTCGAACCGTGCGCTCGCCTCGGCAGCCCAACACGGCAACAGACGACTCCTTCTGCGTTCCTCGATGGTCGCATGAACCCACCACTACACTGTAACTGATAACGTTACTTCGCTAAACTAGAAGACGGCCCGACTCACTGTGGGGAGAGCCCCTTACCGCATCCAGTCCATTCGCCCGTCTGGCTGTGCTAGCAACGGACACCGACTGGCTAGCTCGCTCCGTAACGTCGCTGGGTCCCCATATGGGACTGACGAGTAGTCAGTTTGTCTCCCAAATCCGTTCCCGGGATGGGTCTCGGTCAGACACCCGCACACATCACTGTTCACTAAACTTCAATCACATTTCTCTCACCGCAAAATAGCATATAACAACTCGACATCAAACTGCTCCGTTTGGCTCACACCAGGGACGAGAGACCTCCTTCCCTCCGTCCAGTCTGCTCGTGCTGACGTTCCCCGCTGCCCTCGCAACCAATCAAATTCAAGGTAAGTTATTCTCTCCACAGCCAACCAATCACAACAATGGTAAGTTTTCAGCAATAACAGTAAATGCATTTCACATTGGTAAACAACTGTTTTGCAGAACAATATCAACAATATAATATATTCATATTCAAAAGGTATACAAAATAACAAACATAGGCCAAACTCTTATCTAATAGTGCAATGTCATATATCTAAGGCCTATAATTTAACCACAGGGTTACATATACACAATGGTTGGATTTATTTGAGAGTGTTAAGCGTGCATTTGAATGACAGCCCGCGGAAAGAAACTGCTTTTATATCGGGGGAGGGGGGGTACAGTGCTCTGTAGCGCCTACCAGAGGGGAGGAGTTGGAACAGGTTGTGACCAGGGTGTGATGGGTCTGCAGTGATGTTGCCTGTCCGTTTCCGAGTCTGGAGGTGTACAAATCCAGAATGGAGGGCAGGTTGGCACCAATGACTCTGTCATTTGTTGCATACAAGCACTATTAACCTGGTACAGGGCCACTCACAAGGGCGGAAAAAGGGGAACGTTTTCTGGGGCCCAGCCGCTTGGGGGGGCATGGATCATGTTCATCCTGAATATAAGCAATGGGCGGCACGGTGGCCAGTGGTTAGCGCTGTCGCCTCACAGCAAGAAGGTCCTGGGTTCGAACCCCGAGGTTTATCCAACCTTGGGGGGGGGTCAGCATCCAGGTCGTCCTCTGTGTGGAGTTTGCATGTTCCCCCGTGTCTGCGGTGGGCTTTCTCCGGGTGCTCCGGTTTCCCCCGCCATCAAAAGAAACATGCATGTTAGGGTTAATACTCCTGCCTGCGCCCCTGAGCAAGGCAACGGGAAAGAGCTGGAGTTGCAGCGTGAAGGCGGCAGCCCACCGCTCCTAGCTACACACGTCACAGCTAGGATGGGCCAGTTTGCAGTCAATGAATTTCCCCAGGGGATTAATAAAGGAAACCTAATAATGCCGGTACTTGTCAACGAGTCCCTGCAGGATTTCGCGGGATTTGTTACGGATTGTTGCGGCTTAAAATGCCTGATTTCACGGCAGCGTTTCTAAAAATGCAATGCACGTTGCCATGTTTTTAGCCGCTTTTTGCAATGAAATTGCGGGAGCACGTGAAAATTGCAAAAATAGTTGTAATTTTATCTAATTGATTAATGTTTTTGTTCAAGTGAGAATAAAACTCGCACTGCTCCGAGTGGTTATAAGTCACCTGACCACAAAAAAGGGCTCAGGGTAACAAAAATTCATGCAAACGGGCAAGCACGTGTTACCGCTACCCATGCATACTGAATCTAACTCCCCACGCTTGCAGCAGACCTGGGTGCTGAATTTGCGTTAATTGTTGCGATCGCGAAATCCTGGGAGCACTGGATTCATAAAGGACCCAGTAAGACAAGGAAAACGGCCGTATAAGAGGCGAAGATGAAGCATAAGCTAAGAAATTGCATTTCCTACTACAAATGGGTGGTGTAAGTGTAGCAGATCTTTGTTGACCTCAGGGAGTTCTACTATTGTGTATGTGTGTGTGTGTGTGTGTGTGTGTGTGTGTGCCTATAGCCCTCATTACTGAGTAAGTCTCTCTCCGTTTACATGTATGTGTTTAGCAGGAGAGAACGAGCATGCACATGTGTTGACATGAGTAAAGTAGATTTTGGTGGTGGTGGTGGGGGGGGGGCATTCACTGGACCTGTCAGGGCCCAGCCATTTCTGTGGGCGGGCCTGACCAGTAAGTTAACAAAATAAACCACAAGTATCAAGAACAAACGTCATCATTAAAAGTTGTGCTCTCACCAGCATAGCCCAACAGAAGTAAACGGGATGGGTTTGCTACCCAGACAGCATCCGGATGTGGGCCACTTCAGGCAATGATGCGGCACGGATGGCCTTCTGGCCCTGACAAATGGATGTGAGCCTGAAGTGGCCCACATGTATAACAGCAAATATGGCCCAAATATGCCAAATCAAATGTGGGCCTTTTTTGCAGAGATGCGGCGCTCTGGGCAACATGTGACCTGGATGTGACCCTGAAGTGGCCCGTGTGGTAAATGGTGAATATGGCCCAAGCGTCACAAAACAAATATGGGCCGCCTTGGGCAAATATGTGGCACACGCGGCATTGCTATGCTTGGTTCTGGCCCAGATCTGGCAAGCAGGAGCGGATGTGGCCTTCGCACAGTGAAAGGGGCTTTGGGCTGAATTATCGCTGGACAGCACCGGTGTACTTGACGTCGAGCGGTGCGCGACTGTCACCCGGCTCCGACCGGCTCCAAGATTTAACCGGTCCGTGTTCCCCGTGAAAAAAGTCCTCCCCAACCCCAACCCCCATCATAACACATCACCGGAGACCAATAAAACGCGCACCGTGCATGAACAATCCAACAAACCGCACGCACAGACTCACAACACCCCACTGATTGACGCACGCGCACGCGCACACACACACACAGGCAAGACTGGTAGGATAAGGCATTACCATAAATTCATTAGAGTGGCCGGGCAGTATTTATAAACACGGGGAGATGTTGTTTAGAGTGTCTGACTGAATGGATTACACATCCACACAGGCTAGTGAGGGGCGCAGCCCCAACACACACGCTGTTTACACTAGCGTGAGTGAGGGAACGCGAGGCGGCACGGGAGAGGGAGGGAGCGAGAGAGCGCGAGAGAGCGATTGTTCGGAGGAATGGGGGGGGGTGGTGGTGGTGCAACAGTTGGAGTGCAAAAAGAAAAAGGAGAGGGAGGTGGGAGTATGGGGGGGGGGTATTCAATACATCGCTCCAAACGGTCCCTGAGTGGCATGTTTTACAGAGTGAAATAAACATCCAATAAAATAAACACTATTCGACTGTGTTGTGCCGCACTCTGCTGCCTCCACCCGTAGCGGGGCAGCACAGAAAGCCTTCTGTGTGCGCCTGTCAACATGCCCCATATAAATGTATACATGCGTGCACGAGAGAGTGTGCGTGTGTGTGTGTGCGTGTGTGTGTGCATGTGTGTGATTCAACTGGTGTATGATTGTTAGGATAAGAGATGTTTTGAGCACTTAGTGGCTTAAAAACTTGCCTAGAGAGTTTTTTTTAGGGGGGGGGGGTGTTAATGGGCGGGTTTTAGACGGGAAGCACTTTGAAACAGAGAGAGGGAGGGAGGGAGAGAGAGAGTGAGTGAGAGACTGACGTTTAAAATAACTTTATTTACATCACCTTATAAAAAAACCTCCAGTGAACGAGGGGGGGGCGCGAGAGAGACGGGGAGAGACTGAGTGAGAAAGAGAGAGGGGGGAGAGTGAGAGAGGAAGAGAGAGAGGGAGCGAGAGGGGAGGAGAAAGAGAGAAAGAGAGAGGGAGAGAGAGAGTGAGAGGGGAGAGAGTGAGTGAGAGAGAGAGAGGGAGAGCGAGAAAGAGGGGGAGAGAGAGTGAGAGAGAGGGTGGGGGAGAGAGTGAGTGAGTGTGTGTGTGTGTGAGAGAGAGAGTGGGGGAAAGTGAGAGAGAGAGGGTGGGGGGGAGAGAGTGGGTGAGTGAGAGCGAGAGAGAGAGAGAGGGGGGGAATGAGAGAGGGTGGGGGAGAGAGTGGGTGAGTGAGAGCGAGAGAGAGGGGGGAGAGAGAGAGAGAGGGTGGGGAGAGAGTGGATGAGTGAGAGCGAGAGAGGGTGGGGGAGAGAGTGGGTGAGTGAGAGAGAGGAGTGAGAGAGAGAGAGAGAGAGAGAGAGAGAGAGAGAGAGGGGAGGGAGTGAGAGAGAGGGTGGGGGAGAGAGTGGGTGAGAGAGAGGGGGGAGTGAGAGAGGGTGGGGGAAAGAGTGGGTGAGCGAGAGCGAGAGGGGGGGGAGAGAGAGGGTGAGTGAGAGCGAGAGCAAGAGAGAGAGAGAGGGTGGGGAGAGAGTGGGTGAGTGAGAGAGAGGGGTAGGGGAGAGAGTGGGTGAGAGAGAGAGAGAGGAGGGAGTGAGAGAGAGGGTGGGGGAGAGAGTGGGTGAGTGAGAGCTAGAGAGAGAGAGAGTAGGTGAGAGAGAGAGAGAGAGAGAGAGAGAGAGAGAGAGAGAGAGAGAGAGAGAGAGAGAGAGAGAGAGAGAGAGAGAGAGAGAGAGAGGGTGGGGGAGAGAGTAGGTGAGAGAGAGAGAGAGAGAGAGAGAGAGAGAGAGAGAGAGAGAGAGAGAGAGAGAGAGAGAGAGAGAGAGAGGGTGGGGGAGAGAGTAGGTGAGAGAGAGAGAGAGAGAGAGAGAGAGAGAGAGAGAGAGAGAGAGAGAGAAAGAGAGAGAGGGTGGGGGAGAGAGTAGGTGAGAGAGAGAGAGAGAGAGAGAGAGAGAGAGAGAGAGAGAGAGAGAGAGTACAACAGTTAGGGTAACTCCGGTCTTTCAGCTCCTCTGTATTGTTGCAGTAATGCACAGCTCCCTTGAGAATTATGTTTTTTGGGGGGGGTGGGGGGAGAAAGGAAAAGGTGGCTGAGGATGTGGCGGGGTAAACAGAACCGGTGCTGTTTTCTGGTTTGGATCAGTTATCTGTGCAGTAAAGGAAACTCGTTCGGGCGGAAGCGTAGCTCGGTAAACTTAAACAAACACAGCGTCTGGCTCCTCGTCACTGTCAGCGGCGCATCTTCAGGTGGAGCATCTTGAAAGCATCAGCGTCCTCACTCTCGGCGTCCTCACTCTCGGCCTCCTCACTCTCGGCGTCCTCACTCTCGGCGTCCTCACTCTCGGCGTCCTCACTCTCGGCCTCCTCACTCTCGGCCTCCTCACTCTCGGCGTCCTCACTCTCGGCGTCCCGAGACTCCTGACTCCCGGCGTCCTGACTCCCGGCCCTCCGCCATGACAGCTGATTTTCTTCTTCTCCTCTCCGAAGGTGAATGAAACAGAATATGGACTTTCTCAATCGAGTCGGCACACCCCTTTTACTATCCCACACATCCCTTCGCCTCCCTATACTGCCGTACGACCAGTGGAGTTGAATTACTGTTGGCGGGGAGGGGGAGGGGGAGGAGGAGGAGGAGGACGGGGTTGTTGCTCTACAGCAACGTTGTGTGTAGACCATGGGGAGATGTGAGAAGATGGAGGGAGGGGGAGATGGGCGGGGGGGGGGGGGATCAGACAGGTCGGACTATGAGAGCACACACAGACACACTCTGTTTAATGTCTCACTGACATTTCTGCTCCCCAACCCCCTTTACACACACACACAGACACACACAGACACACACACACACACAGACACACACACACACACACACACAACACAGAGGAGACAAATGGGCAGAGAGAGAAAGCCGGGGGAGAGAGAGAGAGAGAGAGAGAGAGAGACATCGTGGATGGAGTCGGTGAGGAGACGCAACACTTCATCGGCGTTAACACTCAAGGTCACCAGACCCAGACAGGCTCAGAGGTCAGGGTTCATGGCCGGGCCAGCCAATCAGGAGGTGGGCAGGTCTGAGTGGGATTAGGTTTCACCGCTAAAGGGTTCTCCCTGACATCCCCTCTCGGCCCCTCATTCGGCTCGCGCTCCTCTTCTCTGCTCCTCTTCTCTGCGTCCCGCACCACAACGCCTCTCATGTTGTCGTCCTCCCACCGCCACACTTTCTCCTCTCCAAATATACTTCGTTTCTTTTCTGCCCCGCCCCAACATACGTGCGCGCGCGCACACGCACAGATGGACACACACACATGCACACACAGATGGACAGACACACACACAGACGGACAGACACACACACACATATGCACACAGAGATGGACAGACAGACACACACACAGATGGATAGACACAAACACACACACAGACACACACACATGCACACACAGATGGACAGACACACATACACACACAGATGGACAGACCCACACCCACACAAACACACATATGCACACACAGATGGACAGACAGACACACACACAGATGGATAGACACAAGCACACAAACACACACACAGACACACACACACAAACACACATGCACACACAGATGGACAGACACACACATACACACACACAGATGGATAGACACAAACACACACATGCACACACAAATGGACAGACAGACAGACAGACAGACAAAAGCACGCACACACACGCACACATGCACACAGATGGACAGGCAGACAGACAGACACACGCGCGCACACACACACACACACGCACACAGATGGATAGACACAAACGCACACATCATCATCATCATCGGCGGTCACGTGGGGTCGAGTAGGACCGTCCTCCCTCTGGGTCCTCAGGTGGCGTAGAGGCCGATAATGGGAGGACGCCTGCGCCTGACAGCTTTTAACGTGGAGTGGCTGATGCTCCTGCAGCCACCACGCGCTCCTCGGCAGGGGGGGTGGCCAGACTCCAATGGCGTGGAGGACCAAGACGACTGGGACCCCCCCCCCCCTCTGCTGCAGCCCTCATCCGCCTTCGTGACCTGGAGACATCTTCCGCCAGGTCCGCCGCCGAGGTCTTTGTTGGCTCACAATTACATTAATGCAGGGACACCTGACACCACAATACATTCACAAGAAGCCCCAAACGTTACCCGAGCTGAACAGATGAGTGTGCGTGTCTCAGTAACGTGTTCACACACATCCCAGCCGGACCTGCAGAGCTGCAGAACCCACCAGAACCAGGCTGTCCACAGCCTCCGCCCACTGGCTCCATCACGAAAATTAAGACCAGCAAGGCTTTACTGTCGCGATTTTGCGGTGAATCGATTTTGACCCCCCCCCCCACAAGAAACCTAACACACCCCCCCCCCACACACACACACACACACACACACACGTCCATCAACCGCGGCTCCTCGCGCGCTGTGACGCTTCGTAAAGCTGCACGAGCACCTGCCCCCCGTGTGCCTCGCCTTGCAAAGACATGCCTTGAAGTGAGCAAGCTGTAGGGGGCAGGAGGAGACGCAGCGTGCATGGAGGCGCGGCGGGGCGGTCTGTGTGGGGCAGGTCTACAGGCTACCTAATGGTACGAGTCCTCTCGAGTCCTTGACCAAATTCTTTCTGGATTCCGTCACTCCATTAACCCATATAGACGGGATAGGGCCGCGTGTGTGTGTGTGTTTGTGTGTGTGTGTGTGTGTGTGTGTGTGTGTGTGTGTGCATCATCGAGTATTGTGCTCGCTGTCACTGCCCTGCGCCTGGTCCTCATTTCACCGCCCTAAATCAAACCATCTGTGTGTTCAAACCGGGTGGAATGTTCTGCACACAGACGTGCACAACTGCCGCCATCCACGCCGTCTACTGGAACCAGCCCTAGATGGCGCTGTCCGAATCAATGGAGGAAAGATGGTAGCCATCGCCTCCGTCGCTGACCCTCTCATTTGACCAGTAGCCCGGTCGGCTACTTACTAGTCGCCACGGGTAGAGAGCCGGTGTGGACCTGGGTGATCCCCAGCAAAACAGCAGGCTCCCACATTCACAAGGCTCATTACTCAGCGCTCTGCCTCGTCTTGCCCCTGCCCCGCTGGTAATACCCCGCCTCCTTTACCAACTGTATCAGCACCACGGCCGTAGTCACACATTGTCCAGGAGTCAGCCAAGGCGAGCGAGGGAGCCTTGACCAGGCCCTGACTAGGCAACTACTGTAAATGGTACTGGGCGTTGGAGGGAAAAGTTAGCTACTGGCGTGCAGCAGAGACGTCCCAGCCAGCCAGCCAGCCAGCCAGCCAGCCAGCCAGCCAGCCAGCCAGCCAGCCAGCCAGCCAGCCGTCTCTACTGTAGTCTCCTGGCCAGGTCTGAAAACACTTCACTAACCTGATCAGCACCAAGACAAATAGGAGAGGTGATTGCTTCCTCGTGGCCCATCTGGCTTCTCTTAGAGGGTAAGGGGATGGGCGAGAGAGAGAGCGAGAGAGAGAGAGAGAGAGAGAGAGAGGGAGGCAGAGAGAACTCTGTGTGTGTGTGTGTGTGTGTGTGTGTGTGTGTGTGTGTACAATTTTGAAAACTGCCGTTCCACATATAGCATATTTCAAACACGCCATTGACTTGCCGACCAATTACAGCCAATCGGTGCTGTCGGCCAGGCTGCTTTTCCCCGTCAATAATAACATTTTGGTTGGGACCACTCGGAAACCCTCTGGACCGCAGCCCGGGCCAAAGAGCGCTTGCTCGAGTCCTGACGTTTCAGAAAACGGAAGCAGGCGGCATTACAGCGCCGGGGGGATAAAGAGCCTGTGATTTAACGGAGGAAATCCAGCAGCGTGGGGTTTTTTTCTTCTTCTTTCTTTTGAGGCCTGGAGCGCTGAGAGCGGTAAAATGAACCAACCATGTAGGTGTGGGCGCGCGTGTGTTCAGTCGCATGCCTGCCCCCCGTCTGTAAGGTGAGGGCTGGTGCAGGTGGGGGTGTTTTTTGCCTCCCACCTTTCGTGAGGTTCTCGTTATTTTAGCTTTGCACTAAGCGGTTTGTCAGGTGGCCGATGCATATCGATAACCTGTGGAAACAGTTTAATCCTAATATCGAATGACTTCCCGGTGTGGGAAGGCGGCGGCGGCGGGAATTCACGCTTGCGGCGGCCTCACCCACCACCGTCCCTGCAGTGGCTTTGTCCACATCTGCGTCTGAGCTTGTGTCTTTGTGTGACGGCTGGGGGAGCTGGCACTGGATCGGCTGGGAGAGCCTGGTCTGCTGCGTCCTGTGGGCACAGGGACCACGGCCCTGCCTGGAGCTGTACCCGAGGAGGAAACACCGAGGGCGGTCTGACAGGATGCGGAAGCGGGGCAGGCTAAGCTAACTGCTAGCCCATGCAGACCGGTAGTTCCGATAACACTGAGGGTGGTCTGACAGGATGCGGAAGCGGGGCTGGCTAAGCTAACTGCTAGCCCATGCAGACTGGTAGTTCCGATAACACCGAGGGTGGTCTGACAGGATGCGGAAGCGGGGCTGGCTAAGCTAACTGCTAGCCCATGCAGACTGGTAGTTCCGATAACACTGAGGGTGGTCTGACAGGATGCGGAAGCGGGGCTGGCTAAGCTAACTGCAAGCCCATGCAGACCGGTAGTTCCGATAACACTGAGGGTGGTCTGACAGGATGCGGAAGCGGGGCTGGCTAAGCTAACTGCAAGCCCATGCAGACTGGTAGTTCCGATAACACCGAGGGTGGTCTGGCGGCGGCCTCGCCTAGCATTGATTGTGTTTTTGGTGTCGTCGTGTGGAGTGCGGGGAGGTGTGTCGAAGGTGTCTGGCTGGGAGAGCTGGCATTGGCTCGGCCAGGGGAGCCTGGTCTGCAGCGTCCGGTGGGCCCAGGGACCACGGCCCTGCCTGGAGCTGTACCCGAGGAGGAAACACCAAGGGCGGTCTGAAAGGATGTGGAAGCGGGGCGGGCTAAGCTAACTGCTAGCCCATGCAGACCGGTAGTTCCGATAACACTGAGGGTGGTCTGACAGGATGCGGAAGCGGGGCTGGCTAAGCTAACTGCAAGCCCATGCAGACTGGTAGTTCCGATAACACCGAGGGTGGTCTGGCGGCGGCCTCGCCTAGCATTGATTGTGTTTTTGGTGTCGTCGTGTGGAGTGCGGGGAGGTGTGTCGAAGGTGTCTGGCTGGGAGAGCTGGCATTGGCTCGGCCAGGGGAGCCTGGTCTGCAGCGTCCGGTGGGCCAGGGACCACGGCCCTGCCTGGAGCTGTACCCGAGGAGGAAACACCAAGGGCGGTCTGAAAGGATGTGGAAGCGGGGCGGGCTAAGCTAACTGCTAGCCCATGCAGACTGGCAGTTCCGACAGTCATCCTGGCGTTCGCTGTCTTGGACAGTGAATTTTTAAAGAAAAATATATATGTATGTGTTGGTTATATGTGTTGTTGTAGTTTGGATGTGTTTGTGTCTGTGTTGCACTGCTGTGGGCTGGGCGAAATGATATTTCCCTTCATTTCACGTACACAAGTGCATGAAATGAAACGACAAATAAACGTTCCCGATTCCTGATTTCAGAGCATAATCTGACCTGATAGCGCCACTCGTCCTTAGCAAGTTAAAGCTGCAGCGCCCATGCAGGGTGCAGCCAGAGGTGGGGGTCGTTCCTCATACACCCTTGAAAAAATGCAAGGGCCAACTGCATTGTATTCGGTGAAACCAAGCGGCAGTTACCCCTGGAACACAACAAGCTCACAGTCACCACCATAAAACGCGTTTTAAGCCTTACATATCCATTATTTGGCTATCCTTCCCCTAAACTGCAAGTTTTAGCACGCTATAAAGTGGAGTGTGTTCATGGCTGCCGTAGGTCAAAGGCCGGCTTGCTTAAGGTGTCCTGTGCCGGGGACACAAAGGACCACTTATTGGGGCCAAAAAGACCCACCATTTTTACCAGACTGACTACGGCTTGTTGTTGGACAGCGCAGGACGAGGGGCTGGAGAACCCAGACTGCCTCCAGCTGAAGGCTAATTTTAGGTCAAAGTTGAACGCGGACTCCTCTCAACCACTGGCACCGGGCCGCCACTTGTCCTGATCCCCATCTGCTGGCCAAGCGCGGAACAACAACCAAAATAAACATCAAGCATCCGGGCCGGCTGAGACGCTGTGACTTGGAACGGTTGGTTTGAGTTTAACTCACCGGCCGTATCTCTGTCTCTATAGCCACTCATCTGTCTCGCTAGTCAACTTCTGTCCTCTCTCTCCCTTTAAGAGACAACCCAGCGCTGTGGCGCTAACCTGTCTAAACAGCAGGACAATAACATCTATCTGTTATCACCCCAAATGCATGCTTTTATCACCACTAACTCGACCTGAGCATCTGGCTATTGTTAACTGTGGCCACCATTTCATATACCACTTTCTTCTGTGTGTGTGTGTGTGTGTGTGTGCAGGTGTGTGTTTTTTGTACAAATAAATTGTGGACTAATACACTCTCAGACCCCCCCCCCCCCCACCGACCCGCTCCTGACCTTTACCTACACACACACACACACACACAACCCCCTCTCCCGGCCGCCGCACACGTGCACACTTAGTGAAACGCACATGTAGATGAATGGACTAACACTAATCCAGATGCACGCGCAACTTTGTGCGCACGCGCGTGCCACACACCGATACCTCGCTGCCGCGTCTCCGGCCTTTTACCAGGAGGCGGGCTGCTCGGCAACGATCATTATCATCGCGTCTCCTCGCCAGGCTGACGGATGCATCTGGGTCTTTACAACCGTCAGGCTGTAGTCAAATTACAACTGCAAAACGAGCAAAGAGAATTTTCTCTTAGGCCCGCGCGTGTGTGTGTGTGTGTGCGTGTGCGTGTGTGTGCGTGTGTGTGTTTGCATACAGCCATGTACATAGGCTGAGGAATGCTCTTCCCTGTTGGAAGTAGGGAACAGGGGCCCAGGCTGGGGGCTTAGAGAGGAGCGTCATTGTGTGTATGTGAGCGTGTGCGCGTGTGTGTGATAGAGAGAGAGAGGGGGAGAGAGAGAGAGAGGGGGAGAGAGAGAGAGAGGGAGAGAGAGGGAGAGAGGGAGAGAGAGAGAGAGAGGGAGAGAGAGGGAGAGAGAGGGAGAGAGGGAGAGAGAGGGAGAGAGAGGGAGAGAGGGGGAGAGAGAGAGAGAGGGAGAGAGAGGGAGAGAGGGAGAGAGAGGGAGAATGAGTGAGTGAGTGAGTGAGTGAGCCAGTGGGAGCTTAGCAAGGGGCCCTGTGTTTTGTTCTGTTCCACATCAATGGGACGTCAAGCCGGGTTTGGGCCTGACAGCACCCGGATTAAAGGTTTTCTACCAGACTCTCTATACCCCTCCCCTGGCACACACATACACACTTGAAAACACACACACACACACACACACACACACACACACACACACACACACACACACACACACACAATGGGCTGGAAGAATACAGTCTTAACTCTTGGAGTACTAGGTTGTAATTTGCAGGTGGTTACAGCCAGCGGGGCAGGCAGCCCGCCCAATAAGGGTAAAGGGGTAAAGGGAGGCAGCGTGTGTGTGTTTAATATGGCACTTTATGCACCACCACAGCAAATCGGGGGATTTCATGGGCTGCGGCAACATATACGATGCATATATGACGCATACAAACAAATAAGAAGCAAAACAAATGTCTAGTTATCCTTGTCGAGGACCTCCAAATTCAACGGCTCCAGAACCGGTCAGAAAGAGCGAAGAGCAGAAGAAGAAGGAAAAAAAAAAAAAAGATATCGCAATGCAACTATTTCAAAAGGTTTTGCACTTTTAGTGTCGGTTCTTAGAAGGAAGTCGGTCAGTTGAAACCAATGCGTTAGACAGTAATCTACGGGTTTCACATGACTAGGCGGGAGGACGTGCATTCGTAGGTCAAAGATACCTCAGAGACAAGGATGGGCAGTGGATCATAAAACTATCGGCATTGCTGAAGGTGGCCTGTGAAATATCTTTTAATTTCTCCTTAGTGGCAATGTTGCTGGATATCGGCAAAAAATACATAAAAAAATAAAAAAGTGGAACATGCTGTGCTGTTCGACGTGCCCATCCAGAGCATCGCCGACACAGATCTCGTCATAGCAACTGGGTGCATCCGTCTCATGCCTACGTAGACCGTACCTGAAGTCGATGACCCACTTGGCCCATATGACCTCTATATGTGTGGTGTGCCATCTCCTCAGTACAGCTTAAACACGGATTCATTCAAATGAATTGCTCTTCTACATCGTTTCGGTGGTCGTCTATGGTGAGCATTTACACGGTCAAGTCAGGTGGAAACCGAGTGAGGGTGACAAGCCTGCATATAAGCCTCCCAAAGCCTTCTTCTGCAGATTTTTTTTTTGTGTGTGTGGGGGGGGGGGGGGTAAACCAACAGTTTCAGGGCATCCAGGTGGCGTAGAGGTCTATTCTGTTGCCTACCAACACGGGTATTTCCGGTTCGAATTCCCATGTTACCTCCGGCTTGGTTGGGCGCCGGGGGGGGGGGAGGGGCGGATGTGGGTATGTGTCCTGGTCGCTGCACTAGCGCCTCCTCTGGTCGGTCGGGGCGCCTGTTCGGGGGAGGGGGAATAGCATGATCCTCCCATGTGCTACATCCCCCTGGTGAAACTCCTCACTGTCAGGTGAAAAGAAGCGGCTGGGGATTCCGAGGAGGCACGTGGTAGTCTGCAGCCCTCCCCGGATCAGCAGAGGGGGTGGAGCAGCGACCGGGACAGCTCGGAAGAGTGGGGTAATTGGCCAAGTACAATCGGGGAGAAAAATGGGGTTAAAAAACCCCCCAACAGTTTCCGCAGCTGTCGGGGTGGCTGGTCTCAGATGACCCCACAGGTGAAGAGCTGCTGGGTGTAGTGATCCTGGGCTGGCATGGCACCAAGTGGCTGAAGGTTGTGAAGCTAGCTGGATGGCCTGACTGTCTCTAAATCAATTTTGGAGGCTGCGCTCTGCAAACAAATGGACGTTTGTTTCGCTGGCCTACAGTTCTGACAGACATTCCTGGAGTCAGCATGCTAACTGATGCTCTCTCTAGGTTTGAGACATCTGTAGCGCTATTTCCTCTTTAACACACATTTTGAAATAGGTTTTTGTTGCTACTAGCACTAGTAGTAGTGTGGACAATAGCATTCTAGTGGGTTATCTGGGCAAAGGATGAGTATTCACAAACAGGGTTGTAAACACATATGGACACAAGGTTTGGCAGAAGGAAACATTTCATGTGCACGTATCATTTTGCCATCTTTCATCTCAGTTTACGAAACGGGGGACCAAAGTTTACATGTTGTACTTTTGTCCTTCTTTCGATTCAGTGTAGACGCAGGAAAAAACTAGGTCCGTTTGGTCTATCACGTTAACCTGACGGACACAAGAAATCACAATGAAAAAGATGGCCGAGTGGTGTTTCAGGTAAGGCAACATGTGAGACGGTGTAAACAGTTCCAAACGAGAGAAAGAGGGGAAGGAAAGGTGTGTCGGGGGGGGGGGGTTACGTACTGTAACGATGGATAAAACACGTCCACATACCAATGTTCAAATGGCAGGTTTTGTGATGTAAAGAAATGAAAGCAGGATAAATCATGTCAGACTTTCTCCACCTGTGGAGTTGCAACCTATAAATTTCAAGTGAAAACAAACTGAAACGTTTTAGGGGGGAAATAAATCTTACAATAAGCTGGTGTGCACACCCCTAAACTAGCACTTCGGTGAAGCACTTTTTGAGAGTCTTTCAGCGGTGCACATCTTGACTTGGTAATACTTTCCCCACTCTTTCTTGTAAAAACGTAGTAGATCCATCAGGTAGTGAGGGCATCTCCTGTGCACGGCCCTCTGCAGGTCACCCCACAGATGTTCTCTTGGATTCAGGTCTGGGCTCTGGCTGGGCCGTTCCAAAACGCTGATCTTCTCCTGCTGAAGCCACTCCTTTGTCGATTTGGATGTATGCTTTGGGTCCTTGTCCTGCTGAAAGGTGAAATTCCTCTTCATCGTCAGCTTTCTAACAGACGCCTGAAGGTTCTGTGCCAGAATCGACTGGTATTTGGAGCTATTCGTGGTTTTCGCCACCTTGACTAAAGCCCCAAAGCCTGATGCTGCCACCACCATGCTTCACCGTGGGTCTACTGTTCTTCTGGTGATGTGCTGTGTTGTTTTTGGGCCAAACACACCTTTTAGAATTATGGCCAAAAAGTTGAGCCTTGGTCTCATCAGACCATAGCACATTTTTTAACGTGGCTTTGGGAGACTGGGTGTAACTTTTTGCAAAATGCAGCTGGGCTTGGGTGTTTTGAGGTTTTTTTTCCGTGTGAGAAGGCTTCCGTCTTGCCACCCTACCCCATAGCCCAGACATATGAAGACTACAGGAGCTAGCTGTCCCATGTAGGGAACAACCAGAACTTTGGCAGAAGTTCCTGCAGCTCCTTTAATGTTGCCACAGGCCTCTTGGCAGCCTCCCTGACCAGCTTTCGCCTTGTCTTCTCATCAGTTTTGGAGGGACGTCCTGTTCTTGGTGATGTCACTGTTGTGCCATATTTTCTCCACTTGTGGATGGCTGTCTTCAGTGTGTTCCATGGGATATCTGATGCCTTGGAAATTATTTGGTACTCCTCTCCTGATCGATACCTTTCAACAATGAGATATGGCCCATGGCTTTTGCAGGGGGATGCAACCAAGACAAAGTCAGGAAAATCCTACAGGAACAGCGTAACTTTATTTGGGGTTAATCACAGTCACTTGAATTGATGGCAGGTGTATACTGACTACTATTTAACATGTGCTTGAATGTGATTGGTTAATTCTGAACACAGCCACACCCCCAATTATAATTAATATAATAATTAATGCAGACTTATGCAACCACCTTATTGTAAGTTAAGTATTTGTCTTTTCTCCCTAAAATGTTTTTGATTGTTTTCCCACTTTATTTCTATAGATTGCAATTTTAAATTAGGAGTGGAAAAAGCTCTGACGTGATTTATCTTGGTTTCATTTTTGTACATCACAAAAACCTGCCATTTTAACACGGGTGTGTAGACTTTTTACTTATATTCACTGTATATGAGGAAGGTGGACAAGACTCAGTGGCTTTAAAAAGTAATCACACACACACACACACAGAATATTTCTTATTTTGCTGTGTAGCAAAGATAAATCAAAATATATTCCAATTATTTTTCTTCTGCTATAGGGGTAAAATGTAGTCAAATACCTTCGGAATCATACCGAAAATAAAAAGCAGAAAGTTGACAGGTATTCATAACTGAACCTGGGCCAGGAGCATTCAGGTTTCTTGAAAGATCACACAAAACATGTTGACAAGGTCCGCCTATATCACCTCTGCTCTGTTATATGATGGCACATTAAATGTTGACCACACTGGGGGCATCCGGGTGGCGTGGCGGTCTATTCTGTTGCCTACCAACACGGGGATCGCATGTTCGAATCCCCGTGCTACCTCCGGCTTGGTCGGGTGTCCCTACAGACACAATTGGCCGTGTCTGCGGGAGGGAAGCCGGATGTGGGTATGTGTCCTGGTCGCTGCACAAGCGCCTCCTCTGGTCGGTCGGGGCGCCTATTCAGGGCGGAGGGGTAACTGGGGGGAATAGCGTGATCCTCCCACGCGCTACGTCCACCTGGCGAAACTCCCCACTGTCAGGTGAAAAGAAGCAGCTGGCGACTCCACATGTATCAGAGGAGGCATGTGGTGGTCTGCAGCCCTCCTCGGGTGGAGCAGCAACTGGAATGGCTCATAAGAGTCGGGTAATTGGCCAAGTACAATTGGGGAGGGAGTTGGAAAAATCCACACACAAAAAAATGGCAACCACATCTTCTAACAACTCAAATAACAGACCAGGTCAATGCTGCTGTCATGAATACCAAGGAACTGTTTGCTGAACTTCATGATGAAGCTTTCAGGAGGCAAAAAATACTGGAGATGGTTATCAGAAGAAAGTGTTGAACCCTGCTGAGAGCACTGTAAACTCCATAATGGAAATACAGTCTAACTACCAAAAACAAAACCAAGCCAAGCTGACCAAGCAGGCAACAAAGGTGACTTGTCAGCATTTCTTCAGCATTTCTCAGATTAGACCTCTTTCAGAGTTACTACAAGGAAGCCGTTTCTGAGAAATGCCAATATTAAGTACTATCTGGAGTTTTCAAAGAAGACTGTGAGAAAATCTGAGACCTTGTGGAAGATTTATCATATGATGAGGCTTAAGTTGAGCTTCTTGGCCTAGAAAGCAACGCGCTTCGGTGCAAACCAGACAGGCCCAATATCAAGCATGGTGGTGGCACTATTTTGCTATAGGGGGGTTGCTTTTCAGAGAGACAGGAAAGTGTATTGACATCAAAGGCAACATGGGATGAGCCGAACAAATCCTTGAGGTGAACCCGTTTCATTTAACAAAGAGATCTGCATTAAGGGCAAAGACTCGCGTTACAACACGACAATGACCCAAGGCACATTGGAATGGCCCCAGCCAAAGCATCGCATTGAAATCCGTGCCGGTGAGACTGAGACTTGTGGACCCAAATACAAGACTCAGACATGTAATTATGCTAAATCAGAAAAGGGGGATTTATTGAGGCAGGTCAGCCTTGCGGTATAGAGGGAATGGTGAAGGCAAAGTCTGACCGGCTGGTCCTGCGGACGAGGGAGGGCAAGTGGCCAGAAGAAGACAAGCCCAGGGATGCACAGGTGAGCCAGAGGGGCAGGCGGGCTGTCAGGTAAACAAGCCAGGGACTAGGCAAGGCGGCCAGAGAGGCAGGTGTGAAGATAAACACTGAAGCCGTGGCAGCCATACCAACATGTACCCTGGCTCTGCCGAATGCCAGAAGCTAAGCAGGTATGGGCTTGGCTAGGACTTGAATGGGAGACCTCCTGGGAAAACCGAGTTGCTGCTGGAAGTGGTGTTGGTGGGCCAGTAGGGGGCAGTCTTTGCTCTGGTCCAAATTTAAAATAACATTTAAAAAAATCCCAATGCCCCAGTGCAGTGATGGGGACATAGTGCTGTAAGAGATACCGTCCTTTTGGCTGAGACGTTAAAGCCGAGGTCCTGACTCACTGTGGTCATTAAAGATCCAGCGGCACTTATCGCAAAGGGGGTCCCCCGGTGTCCTGGAAAAATTCCAACCAGGCTCTCTCCATCTGGCCACCTAATCATCCCCAGTGTAACTGGCTCAATGATTCCTCTCTCTCCACCTCAAGCTGATGCATGGTGAGCGTTCTGGCGCAAAATGGCTGCTGTGCATCACCCAGGTGGGTGCTACACATTTGGTGGTGAGGTGAGTCCCCCCCCCCTTCACTGTGAAGCGCAACATAAATGTAATCCATTATCATTATGAAGCAGAAGGCAATGATCTGGCGAACTCTGAGGGTTAGAGAGCCAGGTTCTTGTACTGTGAAGTCGGTGAGCAGATGCAGGGCAGGTGAGTTGGTGGAGAGAGGAACCAGAGTAGAGAGAGAGACAAGAGCTACAGACAGGGGAACACGAGGAAGGCGGGGAACACAGGGAAACATGCTAGGGCTCGGCCGTGGCCGTGCCAGAACTCGATGGTATGACCTGAGAACCGCTGTCCGCTCATACCCTCCGTGTAATTTTGTTAAGAGCTGGAACAAATTTGCATGGAGGAACGGACAAAAATACCCAAATCTAACAGTACAAAGCTTGTATAGACATAAGACGACCCACTGCTGTAAATGCTGCCAAAGGCCTTTCTGCAAAGTATTGACTGGGGCGGCGTGGGGGGTGGGGGGTGGGGTGCTTTTCTACACGAGAAATGCAAGTCTTTCATTTTTGAAAAACAAACGTTCTTGAATCCAAAAAAAAAAGGTTTTTTTCTTTTTTGGCTTGGTAAATGTGTTGAACTTATTGTGTTGGTGAAGGGAGGTAAAAAAAAATTATGCATTAAAATGTTGAGGTGTAACAGGAACAAAATGTGAACTAGTTCAAGGAGGGTGAATACTTTCTGAAGGCACTGTAAGAATATAAAACACACAAGCATGCAGGAAATATAAAAGCATATAAAGGCGAGGCCAATACAAGGACAAATTACAAAATGGCATGAAAAGGAAAACATGGAGGAGAGGACAAAGACCAAACCCTTCTGTGTGTGTGTGCACGCCTGTGTGCGTGCGTGTGTGTGTTTGCGCGTGTGTGCATGCATGAGTGTGTGTGTGTGCATCCCGAGAATAACTGACCACATCCTAATTTGATTTAATTTGATTTGTATATGCTCCCACTTGGGGGTCCATCATTCGACAATACCATATTTCATATCGCTCCTACGCTGATGACACACTTATACAGATCCGTTTCGGCCGACGACCGGAGCCCAACGAATGACCTCATCCAATGCATTTCGGATATCAAACGTTGGTCGGCCACCCCCCCCCCCTTCACAGCTAAATGAGGACAAAACAGGGATTCTTTTGGTAGGATTCAAGGCCTCGAGGCACCAGATTTCACTCCGTCTCGACTCCCCTGCCGGTAAAACCTTGTGTGGCGCGCCAGAAGCTTGTGATGTGATTTTGGATGCTGATCTTGACTTCCAGAAGCATGTATCTAATATCTCCGAGACTGCCTCATGTCATCTCAGAGATATATATATCTAAAGTCAGACGCTTCCTGTCACAGTCAGACCGTGAAGAGCCGGCTCGAGCATTTAGTTCCAGCAGAATGGATTACCGGGATCAACATTTCTACCGGATCGGCCGAGCAGGTGTTAAACCACCTGCAGTCCGTCCAGGAGGCTGCAGCCCGGGCATCGAGCGAACCCGCAAGGTTTGTACACATCGCTCCTGTTTTAACTTGAACAAAGAATTGGTTTTAAAATACTTCCTATTCTTCTTAAATCCATGATGGCCTTGCTCGCCGAGTACCCACCGGACAGATCCTGCAGCCTCGCCGTCGTACACAGAACAGATCCTAACGCAGCTCGTGGTGCCTGCAGTCATCATGGTCATCATGGTCATCATGGTCCTGCTCTCTGGGATTCTCGTCCACATGAACTAAGAGCCACAACAACAGTGTCATCTTCTAAAAGCAGACTAAACACACATCTTTTCTTCTCAAGCTTTTAGTTAGGTTTAAAGTGTGTGGTTAACGGAGAATCAACATTATTAATGTTATTCCCTCTGTAATAATAATAATAATATTATTATTCCATTTTAATTGTAATATCTTCTTATCTTATATATTTTTGTCATGTATGATCTTTGCCTTTCTTTTGTTTTGCTTTGTATCTTGAAGCACATTGAGTTCGTGCCCGTCGTATGAAATGTGCTAAATAAATAAACAAGCTTGACCTGACATCCCTTCAGTTGTTGCATGAATATGAGTCTTTCATTGATTCATTGGAACGAACAAGAGTTTATCATAATAAAAAACAGTGACTTTCTGCAGTCACACTTCTACAGTGCCATTGTAACACACACAGGTATACAAGCTCATAGTATACATGCACAAACCACATTCAATCAAACACACACATGTTGGCACACAGGTACACACACACACACACACACACACACACACACACACACGCGTGTTTAGATAGCTAGATAGAAATCCCATACAAGGAAGTGTATCTGTGCTGCAGTTTCACAGTAGGTGCAGGGTTTTATTGACACGCTCTCATTGCACGTGTTCATATCATCTTCTTCGCTAAATTGAAATGAAAGTATCGGTGAAGACGTCAGGTCTGGATTCATGTGTCTCATGCAACAAAGAAAACAAATTCACACGCGCACGCACGCGCGCAGTTATCCGCCATGTGTCCCGTGGTGAGCACAGGCCTGCACGTGTATGCAGGAGGCTTTCACGCTCTCTGACGTGGCCACAGCGTGTGCTACTACACTGCACATCCTTTATTAGTCATAGACACAAAAAAAAATAATAATAATCGCGGTTTAATATGGAAGGCCATTATTTCACGGCAGACACAGATGGCCTCCGGAGCAGGTGGGAGCAGTTAGATGCAGGAGAAGCAGCGCGGCGGAGACGAGCCCATGTGTTTGACTCTCCTCCCACGGGTGGTGTTCGTGCCTCCACCGGACATCTGGCTGACGATCAACACGCTTGATGACGGCTCCGCTGCTTTTATGGCGACTACCGTTTGGACGACGACTACAGCCTACTGCTGGCCTGGAATGTTCCCGGTTCAATAATATATATATATATAAAAAAACAACAAAACACACGCACACACGCACACGCACATACACACGCCCCCCCCCCAACACACCCCGGTCCGGGCGTTTTGGGAAACGCATCCGAGCCGACCGCCTCGGCTCCCTCATGACTTAATTAGCGCGCTGTGATTCCCCGCATTAGTTTACAGTGCGGAAACAACTTTTAGCCCGCGCACTGATCAGCCGGCCCAGAAGAGCTGCGCGCAACACGCATGCGCGCAATACGCCGAAGGCCGTTTGAAGTTTCCCTTTGTGTTAGCTCGCGCTCTTCAAAAAAAAAAAAAAAAGAAGCCCCGCGCGGCCCCGCGCGCGCCAGTGTAATGACGTGCCCGTTGTCGAAAAAGCGGCGGTATTGCGGATGACACCTGCAACCCGCCGCTGCAAGGCAACTAACCGCCTTTCCTTCCCTTTCCCTTCTTTTTATCGCGTTTGAATCACAAAGCTTACCTTCTCCAGCTCATCGACGCCTGCAGGATTTGCGTCTCCTCTTTATTTTATTTTATTTTTTTTGCTAATTTCCGCTAAAGTAATCGCATCACGTAAAATCATTCAGATAAATTATGTACACATTTCAAGTAGCCGAGACTGCTAATTATAGGAATTATTCTTACGCTGAATACATTTAAGTTCTTACGCTGCTTGTTTCAAGTAATCACTGTGTGTTTTATATTTTAGATCCGCTTCACGTCGTTCTTTACTGGGCATCCCTCGTCCCGGAGCATCCCGTCGGTTATTTACCGGAAGCTTACTAGTTTCTGGGGTTTTTTTTTTTTCTTCTGTGGTGTTTTTTTTTCGCAGCCAGGGTCATCCATCTGACACACAAATTAAGAAAAGACAGAAGAAGACACACACAGCCGTCCGCCTGCTAGACTGGTTCCAAATAAAGCTCCCATGGTGATGAATTCATAAGGCTATTTAATATTCCTAAGAGCCGGACATTAAGCCTAACAGCCCAGCTGATGACTAAATAACATTACTCTGGGCTGTTATTAGCACGTGGCCGTGAAGACCACTGGGCTCCTATTCACTTCCGCCCGTCGCGCGTCTCCTATAAAACACCATGTTTCCCTTTGACTGTCAAGGTGACCTTTACTTTGACGCCGTCGCCGCGCCATACATCTGGGTGGTGGCTGTAATGAGACCTGCCAAGGTTATTTGAGTTCTTTTCCTCTTTTCATTCAGCGTGAACTACAGTGAAGATTAATGCAACTGTAGAAAAGTTAAGATCTGAATGAATTATGATTTTTTATTTTTTTTAGCATATGGACTGATGCCCGATGACGTCACTGACCCGTATTGAACATGCGAACTCATCTTCTATACGACCGCAAGTTTTTACCCTTCTTCCTCCTTTAGCCTGCTGCTTGTTTTTACTAATAGTAATACTACTGCTACTACGACTACTACTTACACTATTATCGTTATTTTACTATTTTTGTTGTTATAATGACGACAGCAAACAACGACAACAACAAATAATAATAACAATAATAATCATAATGATAATCATAACGATAAATAATAATAACAACTGGCCTGTGCCTGTCTGTCTGTCTACATTATTTGGTGAGTAATTTATTTAGTCATTATTACCATTGATTTAATAACTTCTGCTCCCAAATGGGTGAGGAGAGCTGATGAGCTCTGTATTTATTGATCTCGTTGTTTTTGTGACGACGCTTCACGTTCTCTCAGCCATCCGGGTTAAGTGGAGCAGTCTATAAATGAGGTGATAGCGCCATCTAGTGTTGGTAAGGTGATAATGATGATAATGCTAGCGTATGCAGTAAATCTTTACAAATTTCAGCCTTGACAAATACAAACACAAACTCGGTGTCCTCGGTGTGACGACACACAACAAAGATGTGTTGTTGCTTTCGTCATGCAAACCTGGTGCACAGTTGTTTATTTATTTATTTATAATTCTTCCTTTTTTTTAGTTCAATAGTATGATTTGTTACTTTACCTTTTAACTGTTTATTTCTATATAAGGGCAATTGCGTTTTTACAATAACCGCACGCGACTGTGATATGTCTTTTTTTAAAGGTCTTGCAAAATTGCATTTAACATTTTCCATCTCCGTTTTCATTTTTGCAGAACGCGCTTTACATATATAATATCATTATGACATCATTCATTTTAAATGTGTAGATCGTGAATGTAGCGAGTTGTACGTATACACGTGTATGTAACTTGAGAAGATGCCCCGTTTGTGAAATACCTTCATAATATCGGTATTAATGAGTATTTATTTATGCAACATGCTCAGCACCTTCATTTCTTAAGCAGGGAAAACGAACATCGTTAGTGGGTACTCCTGAAATCCTTTGTATTATTCTTTAAGCTTCATAAGATGTTGCTTCTGAGTTAGGCATGACATCTTGTCCTTTGATTCATGAATGTAACACTTAAACACTTATAATGAAATAAAGGGGAGTTATAGATTCACAACTACTCAGGATTCCCATAATCCAGCTCGTATTGGGGGGGGGGGGGCAAGAGATAAACACACAGGGAAAATCACTGACCAGCTGCTCATTCACTGACCACATTTATTCATGAAGCAAGTTGATGCACGTAGGTTCTGCGTCTACTGCGCGTCTATCCCCCCCCCCCCCAGCTTCTAATCCTCATATCACTGCTCAGCAATGAAGGTGTCGCTCCTTTCTTTGTACTTCCTGTCAAAAACTAAATTCCTGTTGATCCCCATGTCTTTCTCATTCTTTGCAGAGGTTTTAAGTTGTCACCGCCTTGCCAAAACACATGCCAGGCATCACCTGTTCTGGGGGGCGAGGGTGTGACGGAGAACCGGGCCTGAATGACAACAAACCAAGGTAGACGGGTTTATAGCTGGCTTCCTTCTGTGGCCCTGTCTTTCCTGACCATAGTTAGGAGCTGTGTTTGGTATCTCCAGGCCCTATTTTTATGATCTAAAATGTCTGTGGTTTGGTCACCGTCCTCAACATGTACGAGGTTTTCCGTTTTGCATGATTAAGTATCTGTGTGAAAGATGTTGCAACACAGGCGGCCATGTTTAAATTCATTAAGATTTTACAACACAAAACAGGTAATGATTTTGTGCTCTATCGGACACAGAAGGAGAGCAGACATCACAAATTCACAGGTGACTTACCGGAGCAGTTCAATGCACAAATAAAACTACGGGTCGCGGTCCACAAGTGGGTCACAGCAGGGAGCCAGGTGGGTCGTGGGATGTCCACAAGAAACACATTTTCTTTGGAAACAGAGAAAGAAAAAAAAAAGATTGCATTCAATAATAATAATAATAATAACACATGTTATTTAATGGTGCCTTTCATGACACTCAGGTCACCTTATATCACATCAAAAGATACATTAAACAACAAAACAGTAATAAAACATCAACAAAATCAACAATAAAACATGGAATAAGCAACAGAGCATATCAGCAATGAGTTAAAATCGATATTGTATTATCAAATAAGATGCAGTTGATGCAGTTAAAGTGGGTGAGCTAGTTTGAAATGATGGGTTTGAACTCTGTAATGGAGTCCAGCATGTGGGTGCAAAATATTATAATAATGTTTATAGTTGACATGCCTTGTCTGTTACATTCAATCATTAGTAGGCCATGACTTAATTCTGGGGTAGGTAGTTTCTCTATGGCGTCACTGGGCAAAAATTCCCCTAATAACCTTTCAGCATATTGTAATTCGAGTGGTCTGAGAGAAAACTAGACTTCTGCACCTCCTCTTGGCTCTGTATTCAGGCTTTTTTAAAAATCTAATCCGGGACAGAAGATTTTAGCCAATCATGGGTTATTTCAGAGAGGGAGCATTCCTATTGGCTATTCTACAAATGCGGATATGTGTACGCGATCAATTCGCGCCCGCCCTGCCCTGCTGGCTGCGTGTGGTTGTGTTACCCTAACCCCAAAAATCAACAAGACCAACTTGAAATGGCTGCTTCACATTAACAATATTAGTGTAAGTAAGACATTTGCTGAAAAAAAAATTTTTACATGGAGAGATGCAAGTTTCACGAGTCTTGCTTTGACATTTCGTGGTTGTACACCAGGGGTTCTCAAACTTTTTCTGTCATGTCCCCCTTTGGAGGAAGAAAAATTTTCATGCCCCTCACCCCAACAAAATGGTGACAAAATGGGCCAAGTTTCTAGTACTATTACTTTCGGCTGCTCTGTTAGGGGTCGCCACAGCAGACATTTCTTCCTGTCCTCTGCATCTTCCTCTGTCACACCAGCCACCTGTATGTCCTCTCTCACCACATCCATAAATCTCCTCTTTGGCCTTCTTCTTTTCCTCTTCCCTGGCAGCTCCATAGTCCCCATCCTTCTCCCAATATACCCAGCATCTCTCCTCCACACATTTCTAAGCCATCTCAATCTTGCCTCTCTTGCTTTGTCTCCAAACCGTCCAACCTGAGCTGTCCATCTACTCATTCCTAATCCTTTCCTTCTTTGTCACTCCCAAAGAAAATGTTGGCATCTTCAACTCAGCCACCTCCAGCTCCACCTCCCGTCTTTTCGTCAGTGCCACTGTCTCCAAACCATACAACATACCTGGTCTCACAATCATCTTGTAAACCTTCCCTTTAACTCTTGCTGGTACCCTTCTGTCGCAAATCACTCCTGACACTCTTCTCCACCCACTCCACCCTACCTGCACTCTCTTCTTCACCTCTGTTCTGCACTCCTCGTTACTTTGGACAGTTGAACCCACGTATTTAAACTCATACGCCTTTGTCACCGCTGCTCCTTGCATCCTCACCATTCCACTGCCCTCCCTCCCATTCACGCATATGTATTCCGTAAAATATGCGGATCATAAACAAAATGGGCCAAGTTTAACTTTATCTAAACAACATCAAGCTCATGAACATTGCTTTCATTTTTCTGTCAGTGATTTCTGTTGTGCAAATAACAAATGCAAGTTCCACTTCAACTTTATCAAACCTCTTTTTGTGACATTTGTCACTAGATTGCTCCATCAGTCTCTGTGCTTCTTCAAAAACAGAGAAAAACAAAATAAAATTTAAAAATCACTTTGCTAGAACAAAAACAATAAAGCTCAATCTGTGCAACAAAAAAAAGAACAAATGCAGATATTTGGGAAACACGATGAGCAAGTCAATTTGTGAGCGCGCTAGTCTTATTAGTGGCTGCAATGAGCCTGTTTTACACTGCACATCTTTTCAAAACGGGGTTGCAGGCTTCATACTGCCATTCTCAAGTCATGCTCAATGTTGAGCTTAGATCTGAACTTTGTTTTAAGTGAGGCAACAGCAGAAATGCCCATTTCACAGAGATAGGATGTGGCGAAGGGAAGCAGAATGCCCACAGCCCTCTGTCCTACGAGTGGGTACTCCCTCTCCACACCAAGCCAGAATTCACTCAGTGTCTGAGCTGTAAAGCTCAGCCTCAGGGTGGAGTCAGATGTCATCTCGATGCTCAGGGTGGAGTCAGATGTCATCTCAATGAACTGGTCCTCTTCAGCAGAGCTGAAATCAGCAGGCGCTGCTGCATTGAATGGATCTGTCACCCAGTCATAATGAGCACTGTTGTTTGGGAAGTATTTTTGAAAGAAGTCTCTCAGGGAAGAGATGTGCTCCTTAAGACATGAAATCACTGTGGTGGCTCCAGAATCATTGGTTTCAACAAATTCACTCAGACTCTCAAAGAAATTAGTGTTTCCTTGATCAAGTCGTCTGCCTCACATCTCAACCTTTCGAGTGAATGCACTGTTCTTTTCTGCTTTGAAGCTGAAGTTTTAATTCATTCAGCTTTCCAAATATATCACTGAGATAGGCCAGTTTCATCAGAAATTGTTCATCACTAAACTTGCTTGCAACTTTATGCATACACTCCTCCTCCAGAAACACCCGAATTTCCTCTGAGCTCAAAGACTTGCGACAACACTTTACCACCTAGCCTCACTCTGAAGCAACACAGCTGAATGTTAAGCTTCCATCTCCTCACTGAGTGTAGAGAACAGCCGCGCTCTAAAGGGTCTTGTTTTGATGAAATTGATCACGCTAACAACATCGGTCAAAACCTCATTTAGGTCAGGGCTAATCTATGTTGATGCTAGCGCTTCTCTGTGTATGACACAGTGCGTCCAATTGCACATTCGGCGAGACCCTCTTGATTAGTGCCTGCAATCCCTTCATTTTCCCTGCCATGGTCTGTGCACCATCCGCACAAACGCCCGCACAGTTCTCTCATTGCAGCCCATGTTCTCTCGGGTAACAGTGAAGAAGCTTAAAGAGCTAATTAGCTGTCGCTCTACTTGGGACATACTTCATCATCATCATCAGTTCAGTAACCTATGGAGGTCGTAGGAGCATAGCTGATGTCTCAACAAGTCTCTTCCACCGTTCCCTATCCATCGCAGCTCTCCCTGCCTCCACTACGCTCATCTGTAGCCATTCTCCGGTGTTGTTTACTCAGGTTTTTCTCGGTCTCACTCTCTTCCTAGTCCCTTCTACCAGGCCTTGCAGGATGTCCTTTGCAAGTGTCCTTTCCGTTCGGCAGACGTGCCCAAACCCATTTAATTTCCTTTTTTTTTAACCATTGTCAGTAAACTATCATGGTGACCAACAGCTTCCTTACCTCTGTTCAGCACTTCAATGTTGGTGACGTGCGCTGTGTATGGGATTTGCAGCATTTTTCTATATGCTCTAAGTTCAAAGGCTTGTATTTTTTTCTCCATAGCTTTTGTTAGGGTCTAGGATTCTGCACCTAGGATTTTATTAGAGTTTAGGATTCTTTTAGGGTCTGGGATTCTGGGTCGACTGGACTCGTTAGCCTTGGTTGGCAGCCAATCTAGGAGAAGGACAACTCTGATTTCAAACCCGGGTAGATGAAGCTCGTTAGCTTGTCGGACAGTTCATCAAGGAGAAGGCACACTCTGATTTATAACCTCCGCTGTCTTGCGGGTATACTCATCTACGGGAAAGGCTTCGGGAAGAAACCCTGAGGAAAGATCTGCATCCGTCTCCATTGCCAGTCGTCTTGCTAGTCTTGCCATTGGTAGTAGATGGTCTCGGATGAGAGAGTGGGGTTGATGATGCGCAACTCTTGCTCACTTTAATCATTGCGCAAGGCATCAGTCATCCATCACAGGATGACTAGATGGTTCTTGCCGCTGCGACAGACGAATAATAACAAGATTCTGCACCGTATAGAAGAGTTGCTATTATGATGGTGCGGAGCAGTTGCATTTTTGACTTCATTCCAAGTTTTTTATCTTTCCAGATTGTGTTGAGCTTGGTCATTGCGCTTGTTGCGATGGCGATTCTGCTCCCAATTTCTTTTTCCGATCTTCCATCTTCGTTAATCACAGATGCGAGATATTTGAAAGACGTGACTTCCTCAAGTTTTTCACTGCAAACAATGATTTCCGTGTTCTGCTCTTCAACCTTTTCAGTCTCCCTCCTCGGGTGATCTTTTGTTGTCATGATTTTGCTTTTTTTGAGTACTGATCAACATACCCATGTCCTTAGCTGCCTTGTCCAGTCTTCTGGTTATTTCAGCTAGTTCTTCCCTGTTGCTGGTGATTAGATCTATGTCATCTGTAAAGCGAAGGTTGGTGATTTTTCTTCCGCCGATTGTGAGAGGTGGTTCAAAACCCTCCATAGTGTTGGTAACAATCTCTTCAAGGAATACATTGAAAAGGCACGGTGACAGTAAACAACCTTGTCTCACTCCTACTGTTGTAGTGAACCAGTCGCTGAGTGTGCTGTCCACTAGCACTGCGCTTTTCAACTTTTTATAAAGAGCTTAGATAACTTGGAAAAGGTGTTCGTTGATGTTATGTTTTCTCATGATTTTCCATAGAGCCTGTTGCCACGCTCTGTCGAATGCTTTCTTAAAATCAATAAAGTTGTGATGGACTTCTCGTTGATGTTCTATAAATTTTTCACAAAGAACCCTCAAATTGAAGATTTGCTCGGTTGTGCTTCCTCCAGGCCTGAAACCAGCTTGTTCTTCAGCAAGAACCTGCTCAACTTGTGGTGTGATTCTCCTGAGAATGATCCTGAGCATTACCTTGCTCGCATGGCTGATTAGACCAATGGTTCTGTAGTTGCTGCATAATTTCAAGTTTCCTTTCTTTGGAAGTGGAATCAGTACTGAAGTACTCCACTGCGTAGGCCATTTCTTCAGGCTATAAATTTTCTTGCAGATGCTAAGTAAGATGTCTATAACTTTGTCGCCACCATTTTTTATTAGTTCTGCTGGTATATTGTCTGCTTCTGGTGCTTTGTCGTTTTTCAGATGTTTGATGGCTTCTTCAACTTCGCATCTTAAGATATGATCTTCGTCTTCTGCGCCTTTGTTCTCATCAACTATCAGTTGGTTGTATACTTCCTGATTTTCATTGAGGTCACAATTGTAAAGATCATTGCAGTATTCCGCCCACCTCTTTGCAATCACTTTTTTGTCTGAGATCAGTTCTCCGTTTGTGTTGTTAATAGCATATGTCTTTACGATTTGTTCTGTAGTTAATTGTGTCACTGTTTGGAAAGCCATTTTAGTGTTGTTGTGCCTCAGGTTGTTATCAATACTTCGACATTCTTCTTCAATCCATTCCTCCTTATCCTTCTTCATCGCAGTTTTCACTTCTCTGTTACATTTTCTGTATCCCTCCTTGCATTCTTCAGAGCTGTACTTCAGAGCCTTGGCTTCGCATCTTCTGTCGCATAGCTTCAATGTTCTCTCTTGAATCCATTTATGTTTCTTGGACTTATTTTTACCTATTATTTCTAGCGCAGGTTTGTTCATTTCTTCTGAGAACTGTTCGATCACTTCTTCAACATTGTCTAAGTCCGGAGAGCAGCAAAACGTCCTCCAATTCATTTCTTCTGAGAACTGTTCGATCACTTCTTCAACATTGCCTAAGTCCGGAGAGCAGCAAAACGTGCTCCAATTCTTTTTTTTTTTCTAAATTTATTTCTAGTTTTTCCCCTTATCCCACCCGATTAACCCAATGGCATATGGCCGGAACTCTTGTCGAATAACTCCCCTGGATCACGTTTCCACAGGAAGGAGATAGGCGTAACACCAGCTTCCTTCAGACTCGTGTCGGCTGCTCTCGTTATTTTACACACTGAAGCCTCGCGTGGATTGCATCACCTTCAAGCCGTGAAGGAGGCGTAGGGAGAATGCTTCGAGTTGCTTGGCTGCAGGCGCCCAGGTGGGCCAGAGGGGTCGCTGGAGAACGACGAGTCCCCGAACACTACACCGATCTACACCCATTATCCCTCGGGTAAGGGTGGGCTAATGAATGCCTTACCCCGTGGACGCTCTGGCCGTGACCTTTTCGACATTTGTATGTAGTCTATTTGGCTGTGGTTTATGCCGTCCGGTGAGTGCCATGTAGTTTTTCGCGAGTTCTTGTGAGGGTGGAGCGTGTTTGCCAGGCCCAGTTGTGCAAACTCTAGTAGTCTGAGACCTCTCTCGTTAGTTTCTCCCACACCAAATTTCCTAACGTTTCCTCTCCAGCTCGTGTCTGTCTCAGGGCCTACTTTGGCATTCCAATCACTCTGCACAATCAAATATCTTTGTTTTTTTTCTTGATGCAATTTTCAATTTCTTCGTAGAATTCTTCAATTTCCCCGTCGGTGTGATCTGTCATAGGTGCATAGACTTGGATAATAGTGATGTCGCCAGGTTGAGCTTTTAGTCGCAGGGTGATGATCCTGTCTGATATTGGTGAGCATTCTACTACTGAACCGACTGTCTTTGTGCACCATAAATTCAACACCTCGGACATGTTTGCGACGGTTACCACTGTGCCAGACCTTATGACCTTTGTCAGTGACATTCTCTCCCATGTCTTTCCATCTCATCTCTGCGATGCCTAATACATTCCAACTGTACCTTTCCAAGGTGTCAAGATATGGAATAATTGCAGTGATGAAATGAAAACATGTGAATCAATAATCAAATTTAAAAGACTCTTTAAAAATAATATTTTGAACAAATATGGGATGGAGCTGTGTCGTCTTGTGTGAGTTGTTCTTGAGTTGTTTTGATGTTGCTCTGCACTTGATTTGTTCTTGTTGTGTTGAATGAATGATCTTTGTATGGTTTACTAGATAGACGTCATGGTCACTGGTGGGAGATGATGGAGCTTTCATTTAAATACACAGTTTACTGTTGAAATACTAAAATAGAAAAAGGGGGTAGGGCTAGAAAAGTTTTTTTTAAACTTCTGCCTACTTCTTTTCGAACTGCTGAGATTTAAAACAAATGTTTGATGATGATATTGCGTGTTTGTTTTGATTTTTTTTCTCTTTTGTTTTCTTTTATCATACTTTTTTTTAATTTAACGTTCGAAATAAATAAAAGCAATGAATTCAATGAAAATGAAACAATTTCGTGGCAGAGTTCTTGTAATTTTCTAGGTCTGTTCATTGTTCTTACATTCCAGGTCCCTGTGATGAACTCAAGATTCCTGTAGCTTTAGATTTGTAATTTGCCTTCTTTCTTCCTCAGTAACATATTTTTTGACTTCACCCCAAGGAAGGTTGGTGAAGGACACCGCCGTTGTTAACCCGGGCCTCGACTGATCCGGTATGGTGATTGAGTTTGGTTGAGTCATCATTGTGTTTCAGTAGGGGGAGTACCTGGTGATCCCTATCTCCTCTCCAGGTATGGATGGCCGTCAGGGTCCTAAGCTCAGTCAGTCAACAGTCCTGTACCCAGTCCTGTACCCCCAAACAACAACACATCCCAACATGAACCAAGCATTTGAACACATACAAATGTAACATAAATCAAAACAATTTCAACTCGAACATTAACAGCCCCATGAGCCCTTGCGCGCCCCCAGCGCAGAGATGTTGACAGTCAAAACAACCCCCTCTTCCGGTTGCTACACAGCCCCCATCTGAGGGGTCAGTCATCCTCAACAATGACGTGCGGTGAGGTCAGTAGCTGGGTAGGCAGTGGGCATTCACCAGAGATGGGGACTCGAGTTTGTGACTTGGACTCGAGTCACACTTAAGTCACACACACACACAGCGATTTGAGACTTGACTTGAGACTCATCCTCAAAAGACTTGAGACTTGACTTGGACTCGAGATTTGGGACTCATGAACAGTCTTAATTTAATTTTTTCTTTTTTGGCACATTAACATTAAGGAAATGTCTGATGAGCTGAATGTCATTCCCTCCCTTATTATCATGCGTAAGCATGCGCCCGGCCACAAATGACTGTAAGCTGCAGCAACAACACCATGACCATGGCGAGCACACCTGCAGTTTAGTGCTACACGATAAACTTAATGCAATCGCAATGTCAACCTGTGCAATTTAATTTATGTGATTTAATCAAATAATAAAAGTTGTGTGTGTGAACGTCTGTTTGTGTGAGGCATATCTACATATCTGCATATCTACACCCATAACTGAGAGATGACCAAGAAGAGAGTGCAAGCAGAGTGGAGTGGGTGGAGAAGAGTGTCAGCAGTGATTTGCAACAGAAGGGTACCAGCAAGAGTTAAATGAAAGGTTTACAAGATGGTTCTGAGATCAGCTATGTATATGGTTTGGAGACAGTGGCACTGATGAAAAGAAAGGAAGCAGAGCTGGAGGTGGTAGAGTTGAAGATGTTAAGCTTTTCAATGGGAGTGATGAAGAGGGACAGGATTAGGAACGAGTATATTAGAGGGACAGCTCAGGTTGGACAGTTTTGAGACAAAGCAAGACAGGCAAGACTGAGATGGCTTGGACATGTGTGGAGGAGAGATGCTGGGTATATTGGGAGAAGGATGCTGAATATGGAGCTGCCAGGGAAGAGGAAAAGAGGAAGGCCAAATAGGAGGTTTATGGATGTGGTGAGAGAGGACATGCAGGTGGCTGGTGTGACAGAGGACGATGCAGAGGACATGAAGAGATGGAAACGGATGATCCACTGGGGCAACCCCTAACGAGAGCAGCCGATAGTAGTAGTAGTAGTAGTAACGACCACAGATGATTGGACTCACTAGCTCTTGTCTAACAGGTCGGACCCTTTAGTTGACTGGTTAGTGCAGTCACCCATAGTCCAGGCTATCCGGGTTCGATTCCCGGCTGCCCCTGAATTTGCTACATTCTTGTATAAATTTGTTTATTATGTCACAATCGCAGAAAGAAAGCAACAAGAAGAATGTAGACCATGGCTCATCTGTCAAGGCTGAGCTCATTCACTACATCCAGGTGTCCTCTGATGAAGAAAGAAGTAGACTGCCTGGATTTCTGGAAAAGGCCTGCAAAGGTCTTCCCAATGCGCTATCTTGTGGCTATGAGAGTGCTCACTGTTCCTGCTACCAGTGCACCATTGGCGAGGGTATTTAGTCACAGAGGCCTTATAATGCACCCTCACCGAGCCAGGCTTACTGCAACGACACTGTCAAGCTTGATCTTTTTTAATGTAACCATGTTTTGTAGCCCATACCCAGTGTATTAAAAGAAAAGAAGAAGGTCAACCAGTCTGATGTTATTGCAGGCTTTATTGTTGTAATTGTTTAATTTGGTTTAATATATTATTATGTATTATTGTTAAATATGTTGTTTTTGGCAAATTATCTGTTATCAATTTTTGTTGCACCATGGTTAGGGTCAGTTCACTTTCAATTGGGGATTTTTCCTCAAAATTTAAACATTGAAAAATGTTAAGCATGAGAAGATTGTGCTATCCAGCCAATAAGTAATTTGCTGATAATTGATGCTCTTTGATAATGGATGCTCAACACAGACAAACAACACCAAGTATCCTGGTGTGCAGAACAAAAAATAACAAAAATGTTGCAAAATATAGTTATTAACTTTAAAGGAGTTTTTGTTGTGTGTGGGGTTTTTTCATATTGCATTGCCTGTTTAAAGTGATCATATACCAAACAACTAATCAATGCTGATACTGTATGCTAACAGATAAAGGAGTGATGATAATGCAGTATATGCTTTGAATTCCTAAGCTACAGCAATGCATTGTTCTAAGCAGACTGGATGGCATGCAGCTGTTGATAGAACACTCCTTACAAACATAAGAGAATCGAGACTTGACTTGGACTTGTGACCAAAGACTTAAGGCTTGACTTGGACTTGCAAAAAATGACTTGTGAGCATCTCCCTTTTGCGCTCTCTAATGTTTTATAACGATCCGATCCTTCTTCATTCTTCCAACTGCCCCAGAATTCTAAAATATTGTGTATTGGAGTGCAGTTTCCAAAGGTTTTCAATGTTATTTGATGTTGAATGTGTGAGCTGGACTGCTCGTATTTGACTAGCGCTGCAGGCAAGTTGTTCAGGTCATGGTACCCAGCACCTACCTGTGTGTGAGAATGTATATGGATCCACAGGTGTGGCAACAATCACTTCAGGGTGTGGGAAAAAAAGGAGATGCGGAGTCCAGGTCCAGAGTTTAGGTTCTTTATCCATCTCAAAGGGAGGTTGATACGTGGTTCTGTAACAACAGACACAACAATACAGGCTGATTAATAATGGAAATTATAGCCTAGATAGCAACGGCGAACCTAAGCTAGACACAAGCATCTATACAGATAACAGCTAGCATGCAGAGCTAAAGACTAATAATGAAGAGTTTAATATATTAGTAATTAGCGGTTAGATGTTAGCGAACACCGAATAAGCAGTCAAACTGCACCGCATATGAATGACAGTCATGACTGTAAGTAACAGTCACTAATCAACAAGCATTCATTGTACAAGGGTATAAAAACAGAAAACAAGCAACCGCAATACACAGAAACACTAGCTAGCAGAATGCAGTAAAACAACTCTGGCTAGCTCCGACTCATGTCATGTAAACAGACGGAAATAACAACTAACTCTACAGAGCGCGATCGTGGCTAAATATAATCACTAACAGTGTGTAACAGAAACATGAAAGAATATTCAACCCACGTTACATGGACGCACACGTTAAACGAAATGTCCATCGGACGTCACCGTGATCCGAGGTAAGTGAGGTCTTGCCGTCATCTGCATGTCTGACTCACTGTTCTGTTAGTGGGCACAATTCACATACACAGAGCATCGTCAGGCAAGGCGATACGGGGAAAACACAAACACACAGAGGCACAGCCGTTTTTACACTACCCATACATTGTCCCGCTCTCTGGAAAACAGCAAACGAGGGAAGCAGTACAGGCTGCTGGTAGCATCGGAACCGCCCGCAGCCGCATGGCCTCTCTTGCCTTATGTATCACTCTGGCTGGAATGATCGCATGATTTTCTGCCTTTTACGCTGGTGGAGGTCATGGAGAGACGGTGTAGGCCTGCCTTGCTTGATGACAAGTACTTTTTGCTGGTAATCCAGTTTATTAAAACTGAAGATGTACGATGGTCGACATTACTGATTTCGCTCTTAAGTGTCGCTAAACTGCTATGACGTAGCAATTTAGCACCTTGATGGCTCTGATTGGCTCGCACTCCCGCCATAAGAAGTGTGTTTCCTCGTCTGTTGATTTTGCCTTAAACTACGCAATACGCATGCGCAAACTCCGAAATTCACAAAGTTAAAGGCCATCCTGAAAGCAGAGCATACCCTCCCCATTGAAAAAGTAGGCGAGCTTGTGCGCTATAGGGCGTTTTGCTCTTAGAAGAAGTTTCGGGACTTAAAAAGGACAAGGACATAAACATATCATTAAAATTATGTTATAACACAGCATAGTTGTGACTAGAGTTAGATTTGACATGTTGTTATGAATTTGTTGCATGGTTACTTTGATTAAATTATCACAGCCTACCCTGACCACACAACTGATCCCATCACCCAACACATAGTCCCACAAATGTCCAGGGTGCCGTTGCTGGTGAACAGGCCGCCTGGGGCTCACAGGAAGTGCAACTGGAGGAGTCACACTGACCAGTGCATGGGGTGCAGGCAGAGCATGGGCCGGTATGGGGAGAGTCTGTCCTGCTGCAGCACAACCATGCCCCCCCCCCGGCCGGGTATGCGCACACCCAGTACACCACCTCAGACAGCTGGCCCACAACCTCGTCGGGCCCCTGTCAGTGGCTGCGAAGCTTGGGGGAAATCCCCTTCTTGCGAATGGGACAATACACCCATACCATGTTTCTTGGCATGAACGCCTGCCCAAGGCACCATGTTTCATAGGTCCTCTTCACTCCAAAGTTCACTCCATGTTTCACAGATTCACTCCATGTTTCATAGGTCCTCGGCACTCCAATGCCGCACAGGGTGCCGGGAGAGCGCATCGGCATTGCCATGATGTTGCTCCGCCTGATACTGGATTTCAAAGTCATACCCTTGAAGGGCCTCCAGTCATTGGGCCACCTGGTGCTTAAAGTTCAGGAGCCAAGTAAGTGAGGTATAGTCGGTGGAGATGATGAAGTGGCTGCCGACTGTGCAAATACGGCCGGAAGTGCTGCACTGCCAGGACCACTGCCGGAAGCTTGTGTCGGGTGATGCAGTAGTTCTTCTCTGCCAGACTCAGGGCATGACTGAAGTAGGCCACGGCACGCTCCCCATCGCCTCCCCGCTGGCAGAGGACAGCCCAAATCCCCACTTTGCTGGCATCAGTGTCCACGTTGAAGGACCTGTGGGCATCAGGGGTAGGCCAAGACAGGGGCTTCAGTGAAAGCCGCCTTGAGTCAGGTGAAGGCTGCAGCACAGGCGTCATTCCAGTTGAATAGTCGGCTCTTGTTGATCAAACGGTGAAGTGGACTGGTGATGGTGGTGAAATCCTGGCTGAAACGGACAGTAGTATGATGCCAGGCCCAGGAAACTTACCAGCTCGCCGACGTTAGTAGAGGTTGGCCAGTCTCGGACGGCAGCCACCTTAGCTGGGTCGGTTGTTACGCCACATGCACTGACTACGTGGCCCAGACACTTCGTCTCCCTCTTCAGCAGGTGACACTTAACAGGGTTCAGCCACAGCCTGGCCCGACGGATGGTGGTGAGGACCTCACACAGGTTGGACAGGGCTCCGTCAAATTTGTTGGCATGTACTAGCAGGTTGTCAAGGTACACAATGCAATGGCTCAAGGGTACATCCACCGGTACCCTCTCCATCAGCTGCTCGAACGTAGCCGGTGCACTGCAGAGCCTGAATTGCATGACATGGCAATGCCACAGACCCTAATGAGCCAAATATTTGAACACGTAAAAATTTAACATAACTCATAACAATTTCAACTTGAACATTAACAGTCCCATGAGCCCTTGCGCTCTTCCAGCACAGATCCGTCAACAGTCAGAGCGACCGCCTCCTCTGCTGGCTACGGTATTGTCACTTACATGCACAGACGGGCACGCACTACGTCCACAAAACCAGAGGCATAAACTAAGATCTTATTCTTCAGGGATACTGGACTGGTGGAGAGGATATGTTAAGGATTCTTTAATGCAACAGTAGGTGGCGATAATGCTCCATCTGGTTGCAATTCACCATTAATCCAGAAGAAGAAGAAGAAGAAGAAGAAGATGATGATGATGATGATGATGATGATGAAGATGATGAGGATGATGATCTTGTTCCCTGTTTTTCAGGGGTCGCCGCAGCAGGTTTTATAGTTTCCATCGGTACCATTAGGGCACAGCACCAATGGCGGCTGTTGTTGACCCGGGCCGGGCCTTGACCGGGTCAACAACAGCCGCTATATCACTGTATGTTCTTGTCAATCCGCATACTAATTTGGCAACATTTTACGTCGGATACCCTTCCTGACACAACCGCTAACCCTGTGGACAGGGGCACAGGAAAAGCGCAACTTGCGCCCATGCCTGTCACCATTGGTATAAACTAAGATGCACTGGGGGAAATCAGTTAAATATTTTGCATTTATTACAGTATGGCAAGAGGCAATTGACCCTTCGCTAAGCCCCGCCCCCCTTGGTTACTGTTGCTACGCCTGGCAAGCTATCGTCCATCCGCAAAATTTAAACATGGCCGTTTACTGTCATGTCAGTGACAGATATTCCAGGTGAATTGACATCCAATTTCTGGAAAAGCAAGGAGATATCAGAGAGAAGTAGACAGAAAGGCTTGCAATATTCATTTGAAAGCTACAGCCATGATATAATTTGTCAGCGTGTGAATGAAGGGGAAATTAAAATCGAGGCTAAAGCCTACAGGTCTCAATATAAGACCCAGGCACCCCACGTCTTAACTATTCACGTTAAGGACAAGGAGATAAATGAACAACAACGCTCGTGTACAGCAGGGTAAGACAATATAGATAGTTGTATTTTAAGTTGTATTTTAAGCTGACATTTAGTTATGAGTCCATACAGCCTACTAGCTAGCTTTCAGATCTAGCTAACATTAGGCTATGTTTTAGCTAGCCAGCTGGATCAGGGGAGCTCACATGCACTTTCCCGTTTGTTTAAAGTGCACCAGGATATTGCTCACACATCGTGGGCTTGATCCATACACTGGATCTTATAAAGGCAAGAACAGAAGAGTCAGCTAAGTCCTGCACAAGTTTGCCACAACAATGGCACAAACCAAGAGGTGGTAAAATAAAGGCTATGCCCGTATCATCGGTGGTGGTCGCAAAGGCTAGACAGGATCGAAATCGGAGACCAGTTGACCGTCACGTTAGCTAACCTAGCTAGGTAGGCTAGCTAACGTTAGCAAGCTTACCTTGGAGCAAACAAATGTGTTTTTGTTTATCCTCGATGGATTCAGCTGTGACTGGTCTTCCACACTGTTTGATCCACATTCGACATTTTTCCTCTTATGTTTTACGCTTAGGAAAAGCCTAAAATACGACCCCACCCTCCAAACTTTTAGGATATCTGCTGTCTGATTTGCAGGTACCGCAAACGCACCGCTTCGGCATTTCCTCGATAGCTCGCCAGGCCTCCCCTGCTTAGTAACGGTTACTAACGTAGGATTGGACAGTGACTGTTCTAGGGCGGGGCTTAGCGAAGGGTCACTCTACACAAACCTATACATTGGGCCATACAGGATACACAACAAATTACCATTAATTTAAACATCCTTTAGGCCACATCAAGAACCGGTATGCGTAATTATACAACCATATGCGCGCTCATCCAGAAACATAACTACAGTTACAAACGTGCAAACAATGTGACTCCTAAATAACACGGTGTACAAAGCAGGAGAGACATTTCCCCAAGGTGCATAAATGGATTCATGATCTCACCACTGGAACAGCTGGAGTCGCCGACTGAGTGCAGAACCTCCTCAATAATTTCTTTCCATTTGTTTCGCGGGCGTCGAGCCGATGTGGGTGCCGTTCCAAACCACCTCCTTACGTCCATGTTAAGTGAATGATGGCTAAGTTGCACATCGCTAAATTTTAGCTTCGTTTACCACCAAGAAAATGTCCACATTAGTGCCGCCCACCTAACGTCTCTACGTGACTACAGGTTCGAGCCTGTAATATAGTTGAGCCGCTGATGGCGCCCGGGTAGCGCTGCGTTCTATTACGTTGCCTACCAACACGGGGGTCGGCGGTTCGAATCCCCATGTTACCTCCGGCTTGATCGGGCGTCTCTACGGACATGGCTGCGGGTGGGAAGCCGGATGTAGAGTAGGGTAATTGGCCAAGTATACAACGAACGGGCGCGTGGGCGGAGCTTGATTGGCAGGTTATACAAAGCGGATACGGTAGTTGTTTTTAACTGGCTAGACAGGGGGTTGCTAGCATGCAATCTATCACTGTTTTATGCTTCAGTTTGCATTACAGTGTTGTATTACTTAATTTCACTTATAGTTGTGTAAACTACTAATAAGACACATTAGTCCCTAAATAAAAAAATTAGCCGAGCGGTTAGTGACGTCGCCTTGTGGTGCAGTATACTCCGTATCGAATCCCGCACCGGCCAAGAAAATAACCGCTTACAATTGTAAAGGTATTTCTGTTAAATCTTATTTTGTTATTTATTTGTTTCTTTTTGGATGGAGATAATTCAGCCGAGGGGTGACCTCATTGGACGGGCCTGAACAACCCCCCCTCCCAAGGCCCGCCCAAAATGTAATTGCTGAGGCGGGGTTAAATACGGATTTGGGCGGGGTTATACGTCGAATTCCATTGGTTTGGACTCGGGTTTGGGTGGGGTTAAACAGGATTGGGGTTCCGGTTAGGGATGGGTGGGTGCGTGATTAAGTGTTCGACGTTGAACCCCGCCCCATTTTGGAGCCAGGTTCTCCTCGTGTGGAGGTTATTCTGTGGGAGGGGCTTAGCGGAGTGATTTTAGGCAGCAGGGAGCGGTGGAAGGATTTGCGTTGGAATGCTCAGTGTTACCTACTGCAGCTTTAAGCCTCACAAACGGAGCAGTGCATGAAAGCACAATATAGATAGGATTCATTATTACCTTGCTTTTTGAAAGGTAATGGAAAAACGATATATTTGCTGTGTCCTGGATCAGGACCAAGTTTGGGAAACTCTGGTCCACAGCACAGAATGATAAAATCTGTGGCTCTCGAAATTTGGACCAAAATAAAGTTTGGGAATACTCATCATGCTATCATTTGCAACAAATCAAAAGCTAAAAATAAAGTAGTTCAATTCTTTTTGTCTAACAACAGCAGAGAAAGAAACGTATGACTATACCTGCACATACGACCGTGACAGCTAGATTTACAGGTTCTTGATTAACCTCTGCAAAACAACTCATGTGAATTAATACCCGTATGTTGTATGTTGAGAATGCACACAGCAGAACGTAAACTAAATAACAGACTGTGTTTGTGGTGTTAACTGGTGGGCTTTACAAAATACACACTGCAATGAGATGTCTACTTAAAGCAGAACATGGAGGGGGGCTTAGCTTGTGTATTGTGCTACAGACTCAGCCTATTGCATCATTCTTAGCAATTAACAGAGTTATCAAGAGCTCTTAATGTTCCATATACAGAAATTTAGCATTAGACCAGGAGCATAATTAAATCACAATAATATAAATAAATAGATGGCTGCATGAATGGATCATTCATTGTTCATTAATGCTTTGCAAATTTTTTTGATATCACAATAAATTTGCTGTCTTTTTTTTTTTGCACAGTTAAGCAAATGTGCCCCAATTACTATGTTTTACTGTCAGTGTCTTAAATGTCAAGTAAGTTTTGTTTGTGTGACTATTGAAAGGCGAATGATGTTGGTTATTTGTAAAAGAACAGGTGGAACATCAGTGGTAGAAGATGTTTTTTACCAATGTGGCCAACGTCGTTTTTCTAATTTTTTTAGTTTGTGTAAGTGCAACATACGTCCAGTAGAGGGGGATAGTGTAGTTAAGTTGGTCATCATTCTCAGCCATCAAGGTAGGTTAATGATGACTAGCTTGTATACATTTACAGAACAAATGCATTTCTTTGAATAATTTTAAAGGTCTGAGCTTTTACTTCCATGCAAGACCTATTTTTCCGGGTTCAACCTGATATTTTTGAAGGTAGGCGTGGTAAAATCCTTTCGATCGCACCCTTATGCTCGACATGTGTAACATAACTGACATGAGCCGTGGCCTTTATAACGTTGTGTTTTAACTTTGCATCGTATCTTTTTTTAATTTACTTGCCAGTATCAAACTAAATCAGTAACCATCACTCTCAGATGACCCGAAGGAGAACTTCCCGTTCATACTTGAGAGCGGTTAAGTAACTGAAACAGCGTATGGCTTTAATCTATACGATGTTGTTTTATAGGCTGGTAATAGTTCTGAGCCCAACACAACACTGCAAGCACGCAGTTTCAGCCATGGAGGCTAATTGAAAACATCCATCCATCCATTATCCAAACCGCTTATCCTGCTCTCAGGGTCGCGGGGATGCTGAAGCCTATCCCAGCAGTCATGGGCGGAAGGCGGGGAGACACCCTGGACAGGCCGCCAGGCCATCACAGGGCGCAGTGTCCGACAGCAGTGGCATGGTGGAGTTCTCCTGTCGAGACATGTTCTTTGGGTCCTCAGCTTTTAGGATCCTGACATGAACTCCCTCATGGTCTTGGTCGCTCTTAGGGCCTTCAAGGAAGTCCCCAAAGGTCATCAAATATGACCCTGGCAAACCTTAAGGAGCAGGGTAACCAAATTGGCGGATTTGCTTCAAAATACTTTATAAAAGTGGGAGATGTATTGCTGTTGACATGTTAAAATGTGTTGAACCATGTATAGAACTGATTCGCGGAGTTAGACCGTTTTGGGGTATTTTTCACGTTTTCCTTTCTTGATTTTTTTTGGCCGGCTTCCTTGGTGACGTCGCCGTCGTCCTTTCAGCGCCACGCCCCCAGAGTCTGAAACCAGTGGACGCTGCAGATTTTTACACGTTTTTGAAGCTTTGTTTTATATACTTGGCAACATTTTTAATCATACAGAATTGGCTGGGTGGTTACTGATATGTTTTCCTGGGGTATGGGTATCCCAAAACACAGATTTGAGCTCTCCACTTTAACAGAGACAAATGGATAGCTTTCATGAATCCCAATGGAATTCCCAGTCCGTCACTCCCAACATTTCATCAAAATTCATTCAGCAAGCTTCGTTTTTAAATCATAGCCATACAACATTTATAGAATAGTACAGTAGGTGGCCGGACCTAAGCCCCCCCCCCACACACACACACGGCAGAAAGACTTGATGTGCACCTGAGAGAGACGGGGCGCCTGCTGCTTCCAAACCAAAATCACAACGAAAATCCCACAGAGTAAAGAATGGCAAACCCCAAAAATGTCTGTCTGTCACTTTGAGAGAGCAATGGTCACAAGGAAAAGAGTCAACATTTGTAAGACATAGGAATGTTAAGCGTTAGCCGTCTACGTATAAGTTTCCTCAGAAGCCTTTGCTGCGCCGTTTCAAATCCAAATGTTCAAATCCAGTCGTTAAGTACAAGAGCACACAGAAGCCTCTAGCTCTATCCCGCCACGAAAAGCAAGGGCAAGTGACTTTAGAGGTCCATTAAAACCTAATCTAACAGCCCACAGGGTGAACGTCACAGGTCCAAAGGAACTCGGGCTCAGTCAAGTACACTGAATTTCTCGGGTTAAAGAAAGGTCACATCGTCATTTGGTGCAGTTTTAATCTCTGGTCAGAAACACGTCATCAGGGTGGGTATACCGAAACCCGAGCCATTCAAAAGCCAAGTCATTTATGGAGGTTACCAGTCATAAAATGACTTTTTGACCGTCTTACTCACTGTCAGTGCCAAGTGTGCTTGTGATGTTTGGGTCTGTGAAGTAATTCTTGTTTTTAATGCACTTTTTGTTTTTAATATTTATTGTGTGTTATTTACTTTCAGGTGGCACCTGAGGTCCCTGTGAAACGTGATTTCGTTCCCTTGTATGTATGAGACATGCATGTAAGGTAATGACAAATAAAAGCGGTCTAAGTCTAAGTCTAACTAACCTTACGTGACCCTTTATGAAAACAGCTGCTTCACCCAAAATAGGTTGAACTATAATTTAATTTCACTGCTTTTAATGAGCATTTTCATTTGTTACATTTTGGACACTGCACATTTCCTTTATGTTTTAGAAAAAGCACAAGTCACACCAGAATTGGGTACATGAAACATGAGACATGAGACGTGAGCCGTGAGATGTGAGACGTGAGAACTGAGACGTGAGACATGAGATGTGAGACATGATACATGAGACGTGAGCCGTGAGACGCGAGATGTGAGACATGAGAAGTGAGACCTGAGACCTGAGATATGAGATGTGAGATGTGAGACATGACGTGAGACATGAGAAATGAGACGTGAGATATGAGGTGTGAGACATGAGACGTAAGACATGACACATGATACATGAGGCATGAGATGTGAGACATGACACGTGGGACATGAGAAATGAGACATGACACGTGAGACATGACACATGAGAAATTAGATGCGAGACGTGAAACATGAGATATGACATGTGAGACATGAGATGTGAGACATGAGATTTAAGACATGAGACATGACACGTAAGACATGACATGAGACGTGAGCCGGTAGACGTGAGACAGGACACTTGAGACGTGAGACATGAGACCATGAGACGTGAGCCATGAGATATGGGACGGTACCATGCTATTACAGCAGAGGTAGCGTTCGGACACTGTACCTCCGTCTCAGTGGATTAGATAATCTCAGTTGGAAGAACCTTTATCACGTCTGTGCATCATCTGTCCTCTCATCTGGCAGCTGTTTACAGACAAAACAGTCCCACTAAAGCGGTGCACCTGCCCCTATAGGCGCTCTGTTCAACCCACCTGCCCACCCAAATGAATACGCATTCACCAGTCTAGTATACACACCCACTACACATCCACACCTGCCGGATCAGCCCCACACCCCATCTGGCACGTTTGCTGCCTACCTCCAAGCTAAACCGTGACAGTGAACAGTTAATATCTGACATTAGCTGGGTGAACAACAGAGACTCAAGACCACTGCCATTATTAAGACCAGCAAATAGACAATTGTGTTCTTGAAAAGTACAACTTAGCTAAAACAAGTATGACGCAATATGGGGTCCATTTTAATCATTTGTGAATGCTGACAATTAAAAGCGTATTACAGACATCAATCCAGATACTTAACTACTTGATTGGCATTACTACAGCATATCCCTTTTTCTTTTTCTTTTTAGCATCTATGGAACTATTCATTGTTGTGGGATATGCATTAAAAAGTACTGCAGTATTGTTTACAAGGGGGTTTAAGAGGATAGATAGGAGAACAAGCTATGGCATGTCATGATTCTCTCCCCCCTTTCAACATGATGGCAGTCGGTGCCTACACAAGTCATCCTGCCTTGTTCTGTGAATATAGCAGCTCATTTACAAATCATATATTTCAAAGGAGGCCTCCATCATGCTTCTCTGGTTCATGTCTGTTAATAGTTTGAATTGTTGGTTTAGCAGGACTGGACTTGATCCCAACACGCATGTATTAGCATGCAGTGCTAAGAAAGCGTGTGAGGGATCTCGTTGCCTTTGATTCCTCCAGAGAAGGCGAGCTTTGCAGGCTAGTGTTAGCAACAGCCTCCAACACGTTTGCAAAGTCACACATGAATTAGCACCAGTACAGCAGGTTACCCAAAGGAAAATTAAAGGGGAAAATCCCTTTTTGGCTATTCTCAGCCTGTGTAGAGATTTCAATTGTGATCTTCTGGTCTTAAAAATCTACTATAAACCTCTAGGATCCCAGATGCTACGATACGGTTGGGGACATCACTGGCTGAAATACTTACCTGGCAGGGGAGATACCATGATCAAGACGGTGGTTCACCCAGAGCGAGGCTTAACCATTGCACTCCGGTCGTGCTAACAGTTGAGGTAGACTTGGCACTCATGTAGACCCGAGGCCTGCGAACTCCCCAAATGTGGGAATCTCGACTGTATAATTTTTGATAGTGGGGGACTGCGTTCGCGCTCTCCCCTGTAAAAATAAAAATTGGGGGGCACGGTGGCGTAGTGGTTAGCGCTGTTGCCTCACAGCAAGAAGGTCTTGGGTTCGAATCCTGGGGTTGTCCAACCTTGGGGGTCATCCCAGGTCGTTCTCTGTGTGGAGTTTGCATGTTCTCCCTGTGCCTGCATGTTAGGGTTAATACTCCTGTCTGTGTCCTTGACCGAGGCGTGGCAAGACAAACGGAGTTGGTCCCCAGGTGCTGCATGGCGGCTGCCCACTACTAGTAGCTACACAGCTGGGATGGGTTAAATGTAGAGTGCAATTTTCCTATGGGGATCAATCAATATCTCAAAATTAAAAAAACATATATATATACACATATATATACACACTTTGTTAAAAGAAACACTCAACAGTAGGGAAAGTACTCAACAAATAAGGAGAAAATAATCCAGTGAGTTGTAGTGTTTATGGGGATACATAATTCCCCTTATTGAGTTGGTAGGAACGTTTGTTTACAGCTGCTGTTTTCTCGGTTCAGGTTTACAGCGGTACACTTCCGCTGCGCGGGTTTTTTATTGTTGTAATGGTGGAAGGAATAAATGGTGCACGTTGTGTAGCCGAAAGAGAAAGTTGTCACGACTTCTGATTGAGCTCCTCTACAGAGTCAAGTAAATTCTTTATGAGACAGTACAAGCCTGTTTCATGCCCTGGATTATATAAAGGAAAGTGTTGCTCACAGTTCCTGCACAGGTTCGCAGATAACTCGCAAGTCATTTTTTGCATGAAGGTTGTACGGGCATAACTATGGCAGATGGGTTGGGTGGATATTCCTTCAGTAAATACAGGTGAAAACAGAACATGCCACAACTATTTACTGTTAAATTCTTCCTGTTACCACCTAAATGACCTTGTGCATGCCCCAACAGTGGTGGAATGAAAACTGTAGTGGTAGGCATCCAACCTGGTCTCCTTTGTGCAAATGTGCTAAAAATCAGCTCACAAATAGGCCTGAACGAAGCACAAAACACAACTATACACAAACAGACAAAGAACCACTGAATTTAGGATCGGTTAGAGAGGACCTCTTTACTCTGACAGTACACAGATAATGGAGTTGTTTTTTTTTTTTAAGTTACTCCAATTTACGTAGTGACTAGCTTTTTCCCCCCACTAAATCGGCTCGCCTCTTCCTACGGGACGAAAAAAAAAAAAACTTCTCATGACAATTTCAGCATATTGCACTCCCACATACAGCAACAGCTCAACCCCAAATAGCTACATGCTAAGTAATCTGACTGCACTGTTTTCTGTGGAATGATGCTTAAAGTATGACTATTACAAATGTGCATATCGCAAATAAATTTACAAATAAATTCAGTGACCCAACTCAAGATAACACTGTCTTTTAATATGCTAATACAGACACACTAATACACACACACACACACACACACACACACACACACACACACATTTTTATATATACTTAGCACAAAAAGTAAGGAAATGTGTGTTCTGTATATTATTTCTTTGTTGTAACAATGCTTCTTGGCAATAAATCTTATACCGTTGGAAAGCCTGTTTATTCCCCTTTTAAATGGGGCCACATTTGTAAGGAACATGCATTTGTGGGATGAGCGGCACAGCTGAGTATGTGGGTTGCGCCCATGAAAAATTTGCCAAATCTTCTCTGCCAATGCCAAACAGCTTACAGTGGGGAAAATAATTATTTGCCCCCTTGCTGATTTTGTAGGTTTGCCCACTTACAAAGAATGCAACAGTCTATGATTTTAATCACATATACATTTTAACAGTGAGAGACGGAATCCCAAAGAAAATTCCAGAAAATCACATCATATGAATTTATAAAAATTAATAACCACCTGATTTAGAAAAATAAGTATTTGATCCCCTACCAAACAGCAAGTATTCTGGCTCCCAAAAACCAGTTAGTTTTTCTTTAAGATGCACCCCCAATCCCAACTAATTACCCACATAAAATACACCTGCATTACCTCGTTACCTGTATAAAAGATACCTGTCCACACCCAATCAATCAGATTTCAACATCTCCATCATGGGCAAGACCAAAGAGCTGTCTAAGGACACCAGGGACAAGATTGTAGACCTGCACAAGGCTGGGATGGGCTACAAGAGAATTGGAAAGCATCTTTGAGAGAAAGTAACAACTGTCGGTGCAGTTATCAGGAAATGGAAGGAACACCACACCACCGCCAACCTCCCTCGGTCTGGGGCTCCACGCAAGATCTCGCCTCGTGGGGTGTCCCTGATCATGTGAACGGTGAGGAATCATCCCAGAACCACAAGGGGGGAACTGGTTAATGACCCGAAGGCATCTGGGACCACAGTTACAAAGCAAACGGTTAGTAACACACTACGCCGTCATGGATTAAAATCCTGCAGCGCACGCAAGGTCCCACTGCTCAAGAAGGCACATGTACAGGCCCGTCTGCAGTTCGCCAATGAACACCTGGACGACTCAGAAGAGGCCTGGAAGAAGGTGATGTGGTCAGATGAGACCAAAATAGAACTTTTCGGGCTCAACTCAACTCGCCGTGTTTGGAGGGTGAAGAACACGGAGTACAACCCAAAGAACACCATCCCCACCGTCAAGCATGGGGGTGGCAACATCATTCTTTGGGGGTGCTTTTCAGCCAAGGGGACAGGACAACTCCATCACATTGAGGGGAGGATGGACGGGGCCATGTACCGTGGAATTCTGGACCAACACCTCCTTCCCTCAGTGAGAGCGCTGAAGATGGGTCGTGGATGGGTGTTCCAACACGACAACGACCCAAAGCACACCGCCAAAGCAACCAAAGAGTGGCTGAAGAAGAAGCACATCAAGGTTCTGGAATGGCCTAGCCAGTCTCCAGACCTGAATCCAATCGAAAATCTTTGGAGGGAGCTTAAAATTCGGGTTGCCAGGCGACAGCCTCGAAACCTGAATGATTTGGAGGCTGTCTGCAGGGAGGAGTGGGCCAACATCCCTGCCGAAATGTGCACAAACCTTGTCAGAAACTATAAAAACCGTTTGACATCTGTGCTGACTAATAATGGCTTTTCTATTAAATATTAACATAATGCTTGTCCAGGGGTTCAAATATTTATTTTGGACCAAAAATATGCAAATAAATTCATAAAATTCATACAACGTCTTATTCCACTTTTTTGGTCATATTCTGTCTCTCACTGTTAAAATGAACCTACGCTCAGGTTGCACTCTTGCCTGGTTTGTAAGTGGGCAAACTTACAAAAAACTTACAAAATCAGCAAGGGGTCAAATAATTATTTTCCCCACTGTATTTTGCTGTTGCTATTGACTCTTGTTTTGAGCTTCTGGTACCCCAGGTGCTGACAACCAGGTGCCTGATATAAGATTCATTGCCAAGAAGCATTGTTACAACAAAGAAATAATCTACCACACACAAATTTCCGTACTTTTTGTGCTAAGTGTGTGTGTGTATATATATATATAGCAGCTAAACGTCGGGGTCACCAATGTAGGATCTGCAGGAAAGTAGAGACGGACAAATTCGCTCATCATCTACACGAACACGTGTTCTCCTTTTTCCTGACTTCGCGAGTTTACCCATGATTCATAGCGGAAGCCGGTTTCGCTCTACCGGTTGAACGCTTGTTTACGTTTGCGTAGCTACCCAGGACGCTGTAAAAGCCGGGGCTTGGCCATCATGGGGTACAGATGGACAGAGAACGGAGGTGGACTAAAGATGTTTTAAGAAGTTGGGAGGACACTACTGTAACAGTGCCTCACCCGTCACTTCTCGCGGAGTGGGTGGGTGATACGAGACGGTGGCTCGACGGTAGCCTCATCGATATTGTAGCGAATTCGGGGGACAACGCAACCACAGGAACTGCCGCGGCCGGGAAGCGAACCCGTATCGCCCGCACCGCAGGAGGCATCGCTAACCGCTCGACTAAAGGGTCAGGCCCGCAAGCCAGCGGCCAGCGTGTCATCTTATCCATGCACGTTACAATATTGTTAATTACCTGTTGATGGCGAAGAATTACACAATTACAAAAGCACGGAGGCATGTTATGATGACCTGCACAGCAACACAATAGGTAAAGTGCTGTTAACAAAAACCCAGCGTCTTTGTATTTCTGAGGGCAGCAGTAGAGCCCAGCCAAAGCCGTCAATCAAGCTAAACACACAGCCTCCTCTTCGGAGGAGGTCGGCGGTAGCCCAGACAGAGCTCCGGATCGGGGTGCAGTTCTGTGGCCTTTTTATTAACAAAGTGGAAGGAGCAAACATGCACCCTCTTGGGGGGATATTTCAGTCTCGGAGCCGCAAGCCACGCTACTTTGCGCTCCTCATTCCTGGGCATGGGGTGCAAGGCGTGGGGCGCGGGACACGGCACGGGCATTTTTTATCAATTTATTTCTGATTTTTCCCTTTTTTCTCCCAATTTAGCGGCCAATCGAGCCCTATTTTAATTCAAAAACCCGCCCTCGTACTGCATGCGTTCGCCAACTGCATTTCTCCGGCCGGCAGTCTCGAAGGAGACGCCTCCCCACTTCCGGGGCAAGGCGACTCCAGGCTGAACCGCTGCTTCTTCCGACACACACAGAGACGCATTCAGATGACGAACACAAGCCGACTCCGCCCCCCTCCCGAAGACGGCGTTGCCAATGATTGCTGCTTCATCGAGTCCGGCCAAAGTCGGATCTGACGAGATCCGGGGCGCGAACCCCACTCCCCAGTGGGCGACTGCATCGACGCAAAGCCGATGCTTAGACCGCTACACCACCGCGGACTACTCGACACGAGCTTGTTCATGGACGGAGCAAGACGTTTCTGCCAAAACCTTCAACTTCCTTGAATTTTGGTGGCAACCAACAACGGCACAGGTTGAACCGGAGCTCGTTTGAAGAACAAGAATTTATACATTATCTAATGTAACACACCCAGGTCAATGTCTGTTCCCTTGCCATAGGGGAAAAGACACCGCACCAACAAAACCCGGACTAACAGGCTGAGGAACAGCTTCTTCCCCAGAGCTGTGGCCTCCATCGCCCCCCCCCCACACACACACACACCTGCCTAAGGCTGCTGAGGACTAACTGCTATTGAAGCCGCTACAATATGAACAACAATGTGCTATAATCCCATGCACTATTTTGAACGTTAAAAGCTGCTGCTATCGTTTATTGTCTCATTATCATTTTTTGCTACCTCACTTATTTTTTACCACCTCACTTGTTACACTAAATGTTGTTTGTCCTTGTTTTTAATCTCTTCTTCTTTCTGTAACCTGTTTTTCTTGATTTGCCTGTCAGTGATTTTAAGTTCCTGTTATAAGCTGTTGCCAGAGTATATGCATCGAGCTCTTATTTTGAAGGCTGGAGAGAGAGCGGAAGTGCTGTACGCAGTGTTGTTGCTTTGGAGTTCTGTTGGGGGAAGAATCCATATAAAGTGGTCCTCGTGTAAAAGTGGAACCTCCGTATTTGTTTGAAAGCCTCCTGCAGTTTCTCCTTTACCTTAGCGCAATCCGCCTGAACGGCAGCTGGCAAGCTATCCCATAGCAGAAAAGCAGCCTTTGTCAGGCGCGTTGGTAAAATCCTCACCAGTTCATAGTCCAAGTCATCGCCAGTGCCTCCAACCAGCGCCTTCACCGCCACTTCGTATTGTCTGGCCCAGCAGGGGAAACTTTCTTTTCCTCCCCGGAAAATGGCGGCGGGAGTTCAATCCTCACGTTGCTGGCGAACGGCTTTTCTCCACGTCGCCCTCTGTCATTATAGTCCAGCGGATCCTCGTATTTCCACATGTTGCTCCTCAATTATCTCAGAAGACAGCAGCAAGATGAGTGAAGTCTTCGTGCACACACCGCGCCGGGTTTCCGACACGATGAAGCCCCGCCGTTGCTAGCTGAGGCTAACTGAGAAGCTAACTGACTCTCCGAACCTTTCCTTTCGGTCATTTAAACGTCTTTCTTTTGCGGGACGTTGGCACAAGCATCCCACCGCTGCCACCAATGTAACCGAGGGTTTGTAGATGTCGCCTATACTGTATGAAACTATAAAATAACAAATACGGAGGGTCCACTTTCACACGAGGACCACTTTATTTGGATTCTTCCCCCAACAGAACGCCACAGCAACGACACTGCGTACAGCACTTCCGCTCTCTCTTCAGCCTTCAAAATAAGAGCTCAAGTCATATACTGTGGCAACAGCTTATAACAGGAACTTAAAATCACTAATAGGTTACATTTCTTTTTTAAAATCATTTACCTTGTTTAGTGCTGCTGGTCTGAGAGTCACCAGATGTAATTTCGTTGTGTGCGCATTATGACAATAAACTATCTTATCTTATCGTAACGTTGCCTCGGGCTAGCTGTGGATATTACTGTCATGGTGACACAGTCGGCGAGGTACTCAACCGGAAACAGAAAACCGGTAAGCGGAAGTAGTCATCTGTCATGTCAGCACCCATTGGCTGCTTAAGAAACAACTGGTATGTGTCTTTGCGTGTATATGTATCTTGTAATGTTTTGTAATTGCAAAAGAAAAAAAAAGAAAAGAAAGAAACAAGTGGTATACAAAACCAACAGCCCGAACAACATGGCGCTGCTCCAACCAATCATCGCTGTAGCTCAGCCAGTCAACCCGGAAACAACTTTTCTTAAAGGGACCAGAACCTATTATGGTGAATTATGCCCATAGAGTCCGCTACAGTAACGTCTTTAAGCCGTTATATTTGGTCATTGGCGGACAGAAACATTAATTATTCATACACCTGGAAAATCCTCTCAAAAACAAAAACAAACAAACAAACAACAAAAAAAATTCAACCAGTAGTAAAATGTGCAATCTATGTCTAACTGAAAAATATTTTATCATTTGCAAACCAGAAATGTCTACACTGAATAACAGGAATAACTTGGCCAGCAGTTGCAGACATAGATAAAAGCATCTATTTTGTAATTGTAAATAAATCATGCCAACAGACAAATACCATTAACCTTGTCTGCAAAATAATCCCCCCCTCCCTTTTTTTTTTACTGGCCCGTTAGCGATGATCACGTGTTTTGAATTTTTGAATGTAGGCACCTCTCCCTTCCCCATTGGACGTTGTGCACGTGATGTGCATGACGAGGCGGTTAACGTTCTTTCCCGTGTAGCTTTACTGACAGCTGATGATCATAAAGAATTTACTTGAATCACTGAATTTTATATGTATATGTAAACTACTCATAACACACGTTAGTCCCTAGATAAGAGGTTTGAGCCTTTAGCCGAGCGGTTAGTGATGTCGCCTTGTGGTGCAATACACCCGGTATCGAATCCCGCACCGAGCAAGAAAATGACCGGTTATTTAGCACAAAAAGTAAGGAATTTTGTGTTTGGTAGATAATTTCTTTGTTGTAACAATGCTTCTTGGCAATAAATCTTATACCGTTGGAAAGCCTGTTTATTTCCCTTTTAAATGGTGCCACATTTGTAAGGAACAGGCATTTGTGGGATGAGCAGCACAGCTGAGTATGTGGGTTGCGACCATGAAAAATTTGCCAAATCTTCTCTGCCAATGCCAAACAGCTTATTTTGCTGTTGCTATTGTCTCTTGTTTTGAGCTTCTGGTACCTCAGGTGCTGACAACGAGGTGCCTGATATAAGATTAATTGCCAAGAAGCATTGTTACAAAAAAGTAAGGAAATTTGTGTTTGGTAGATTATTTCTTTGTTGTAACAATGCTTAAGTTTATATATATATATAACCTTAGCACAAAAAGTAAGTAAAGTTATATATATATAATTTTGTTAAAAGAAAAACTCAAAGGTAGGGAAAGTGATCAACAAATAAGAAGCAAAATAATTAATCCAGTGAGTCAAGTAAATACTTTATGAGACAGTACAAGCCTGTGTGTATATATATATATATATATATATATATATATATATATATATATATATATATAGTATGTGTGTGTGTGTGTGTATGTGTGTGTGTGTATTTATATATATATATATATATACACTACCGTTCAAAAGTTTGGGATCACCCAAACAATTTTGTGTTTTCCATGAAAAGTCACACTTATTCACCACCATATGTTGTGAAATGAATAGAAAATAGAGTCAAGACATTGACAAGGTTAGAAATAATGATTTGTATTTGAAATAAGATTTTTTTTACATCAAACTTTGCTTTCGTCAAAGAATCCTCCATTTTCAGCAATTACAGCATTGCAGACCTTTGGCATTCTAGCTGTTAATTTGTTGAGGTAATCTGGAGAAATTGCACCCCACGCTTCCAGAAGCAGCTCCCACAAGTTGGATTGGTTGGATGGGCACTTCTTTGAGCAGATTGAGTTTCTGGAGCATCACATTTGTGGGGTCAATTAAACGCTCAAAATGGCCAGAAAAAGAGAACTTTCATCTGAAACTCGACAGTCTATTCTTGTTCTTAGAAATGAAGGCTATTCCATGCGAGAAATTGCTAAGAAATTGAAGATTTCCTACACCGGTGTGTACTACTCCCTTCAGAGGACAGCACAAACAGGCTCTAACCAGAGTAGAAAAAGAAGTGGGAGGCCGCGTTGCACAACTGAGCAAGAAGATAAGTACATTAGAGTCTCTAGTTTGAGAAACAGACGCCTCACAGGTCCCCAACTGGCATCTTCATTAAATAGTACCTGTTAGAGCCTGTTTGTGCTGTCCTCTGAAGGGAGTAGTACACACCGGTGTAGGAAATCTTCAATTTCTTAGCAATTTCTCGCATGGAATAGCCTTCATTTCTAAGAACAAGAATAGACTGTCGAGTTTCAGATGAAAGTTCTCTTTTTCTGGCCATTTTGAGCGTTTAATTGACCCCACAAATGTGATGCTCCAGAAACTCAATCTGCTCAAAGAAGTGCCCATCCAACCAATCCAACTTGTGGGAGCTGCTTCTGGGAGCGTGGGGTGCAATTTCTCCAGATTACCTCAACAAATTAACAGCTAGAATGCCAAAGGTCTCCAATGCTGTAATTGCTGCAAATGGAGGATTCTTTGACGAAAGCAAAGTTTGATGTAAAAAAAATCTTATTTCAAATACAAATCATTATTTCTAACCTTGTCAATGTCTTGACTCTATTTTCTATTCATTTCACAACATATGGTGGTGAATAAGTGTGACTTTTCATGGAAAACACAAAATTGTTTGGGTGATCCCAAACTTTTGAACGGTAGTGTATATATATATATATATACGTATATATCAGACGAGGTTTCTATAAGACAACAGGCGAAGCAGTGCTTCACCAAAAAACAAACAAAAAACATAACATACATAGCACATAAAACAGCTTTTTTAGATGGCAACACTTCATTAGAATGGCTATTTCCTCTGTGAATAAAAAAAAGTGTCCCTGTTAAAAAAAATGTGGCGTGGGTATTGCGCTACACAGCGCCCTCTTCAGGTGACACAGAGGAGCGTTCTGCTTCACTACCCCAATGTAAGTGAATGTAAGTTGACGTAGTACCTTACACGTTGTTGATTGGTCAGTTATGGTTTATGACGCGTTTTAATGCCCACCCAGTGAAACAGTGCTTCACCCAATCGTTCACTGGCCTGAAAATGATTGACGCCCGTCTAACCAATCAGAGAACACCAGTTCAGCCTTTTCGATCCTATATTGACTTGTTCTCCAGTCTTCATCATACCTTTTGGTATTCGAAGCGCGGTGAAAGTTAAAATAAAAAAGCTAAGAAAAAGAGATTAGCGTAAGATAAGTTTATGATTACTATAGTAGATTTTGGTTGTTCTTGTATATATGTATTGTAAATATTATAATAATTGATCTGTTCAGATCTTTATTGTTCAACTTTATTGTTCATCTTTATATTTGCATTTTTTATCTTGACCTCGTACAGTAACCCTGTACTGTAGGCTAACGGTAGTTGTTCTAACTAGCTTAGCTAGCTAGCTACTAGGTTAGCTAGCTCTTGTCCTGTCTTTTGCAATTTCTGCAAAGAATTATGATGGATGCAAACATCGTGGACCGGATCCTACGGGAATCTTTTCACACGTTCTCCTATGAGGAAAAACTAGGAGTAAAAGGCACAGGAGAGACCAAAGCCCCCCATCAAGCTGGTGGGCTCTAGGTATGACAAGGTGGAGTGGCTAACGGGGAGTGTGCTAACAAACCGCTTGCATTGCTGGCCTTGCGTGACGTTTAAGTGGGCTGCTGCAGGAGACGGGTGTTCTTCACAGTTTGCAAGAGATGGATTTGAGGAGCTATGAAACGTTGACAGATCTGTTAAGCTTCATGAAAAATCAAAGGAGCATGTCACTGCAGCCGTGCAATCAAGTCTGTTGGGAAATGTGAGGCTCGATACTCTGATCGCTGAAGGCAAGCGTCTCCAGTTGGCAAAGCACAACGCCACGGTCCGGAAAAACCGTGACATTCTGAAGCGGTTGATTGATTCGGTGTCACCATTGGGTCGCCAGGAGCCGGCATTTAGAGGGCATGATGAGAGTGAAAAGTCCGATAATAAAGGAAACTATGATGATGTTCTGGCTGCTCATTTGAAATCGTCCACTGTGTTTTCTGGGACGTCTAGGATCATACAAAATGATCTGATTGAAGCCATTGCTGCTCAGGAGGAGATAAAAAGTGAGATAGCTGCTGCACCTTTTTTTCATCGCAGAAAGACGAGACGACCGACATATCACGCAAAGCCCAGTTGTCCACAATTGTCCGCTATGTCAAACCTCTGTCATGTCCAGCCAGCACTGCCCTCCTCTGTCATACCCATCTCTCTCATGTCCAGCCAGCTCTGCCCTCCTCTGTTATGCCCAGCTCTCTCATGTCCAGCCAGCACTGCCCTCCTCTGTCATGTCCAGCCAGCTCTGCCCTCCTCTGTTATGCCCAGCTCTCTCATGTCCAGCCAGCTCTGCCCTCCTCTGTTATGCCCAGCTCTCTCATGTCCAGCCAGCACTGCCCTCCTCTGTCATGCCCAGCTCTCTCATTTCCAGCCAGCTCTGCCTTCCTCTGTCATGCCCAGCTCTCTCATGTCCAGCCAGCACTGCCCTCCTCTGTCATGCCCAGCTCTCTCATGTCCAGCCAGCTCTGCCCTCCTCTGTCATGCCCAGCTCTCTCATGTCCAGCCAGCACTGCCCTCCTCTGTCATGCCCAGCTCTCTCATGTCCAGCCAGCTCTGCCCTCCTCTGTCATGCCCAGCTCTCTCATGTCCAGCCAGCTCTGCCCTCCTCTGTCATGCCCAGCTCTCTCATGTCCAGCCAGCTCTGCCCTCCTCTGTCAAACCAGGCTCCCTCACGTCCAGGAAAGCAAGCCCATTGGTTAGTATTATTGATTCAAATTCATTTTATTATGCTTCAAATATTCAAACTTGGATATTTGTTCACTTGAACTAATCTATGTGTTTTATGTCTCTGTTTCCATCACAGAATCACCAGAAAACCAGCATACCCGTTCCTCTGCCCTGCTCCCTGTCATATAATTCTCTGCTGTCATAAGCCCAAGTAAGTCCTTGTCTATTAACCTGAAATGTCTGTATTTGTTTGTGTTTTTAATTATTGCACGAAATAGAAATGCCTATTTGGACAGAGATTGTTATATTAGTCCCATGTCTTGAATAAAAGGTCATGAACATATGCTGGGTTTATGTTTTTCAGGCTACACTTCTGTTTGCAGTCCAGTCCAGTCCAGCTCAGCCCTCCACTCTCATGTGAAGCACAGTCCAGACCAGATCAGTCGCCTCCCACTGCCCTCAGCATTATCCTAGCACAGAACCAACAGCTCTTACCATTGGTATATATTATTGTTTCAAATTAATTTTATTATGCAAAAAAAGAAGTGACCAAGGCACTCTTGAGGGGAAAAAAATTAAAAAGCCTTTATTAATGTGCTAATACATGGCTTAAATGAAAATGTAAAAAACACACCAATGCGCTGCGGCAGCACTGGCCTTCATCAGGGTGGCTTAATTTTATTATGAGTCTAACTTATCTAAGGTGAAGAGTTGTTTACTTGGAACTAATCTAAATGTTTTATGCCTGTATTTGCAGCACAGAAGCACCACAATACCAGCAGACCCTTCCTTGTGCCCTCCTCCCTGTCGGATAATCCACTCCTGTCAGAAGTCCAAGTAACTCCTAACCTGAAATGTCTGTTTGATTGATTGTTTTTTAAATTATTGCATCAAATGGAAATGCCTACATCAGAGGACAGAGATTGTTATGTCAGTCATGTCTTTTGCATAAAAGGTCATTGACATAATATGCTGGGATTTTCCGCTTAATGATTTGTTGTTTTTACACATACAGTGAGGGATGTTTTAAAAATATAGCAGGGGGAGCGGGGTTGCTTTGGGTGGTTGCTTCACCAACAATTTTGGTCAGCAGCCACCATAAAGGAAGCTTCTTTTCCGCTTCCGGTGTGGGAATATGGCGGCGCGAATTCACGTTTGCAGCGGCCTCACCCAGTGCCAGTGTGGGAAGATGGCGGCGTGAACTTACATTTGCGGCGGCCTCACCCAGTACCGTCCATGCAGTGTCTTTGTCCACATCTAAGTTTGTTTTGTCTTCATTTGATGGCTGGGAGAGCTGGCACCGGATCGGCTGGGAGAGCTTTGCTTGCTGCGTCCTGTGGGCCCAGGGACCACGGCCCTGCTTGGAGCTTCGCCTGAAGAGGTACAGAACATGGAAGCGGGCAGGCTAAGCTAACTGCTAGCCCATGCAATGCCTAGCGTTGACTGTGTTTTAGTATCGTCGTGTGGAGTTGTGTTGAAGGTGTCTGGCTGGGAGAGCTGGCGTTGGATCGGCTGGGGGAGCCTGGTCTGTTGTGTCCGGTGAGCCCAGGGACCACGGCCCTGCCGGAGGTGCGCCTCAGAAGGACACACCGAGAGCGGTCTGACAGGACGCGGAAGCGGGGCAGACTAAGCTAACTGCTAGCCCATGCAGACCGGCAGTTCCGACAGCCATCTTGGCGTTCGCTCGCTTGAAAGTGAACATTTTGGACTGTGTTGCACTGAGTGGACTGTTTTGTTAACTGTGGGTTTTGTTTTGTTTTTTTGCTTTGTTCTCTCTGTTTTTTGTACTTTTTTGATGGTGTTGTTTTGGGGGAAATTTGAGATGTGTGTTTTTTGTCATTTGTGTTGCATTGCTGTAGGCTGGGGGAAACGGAATTTAGTTTCTTTTGTGTACGCGGGTACATGAAAGAAATGGCAAAAAATTGTACCTGATATACACACAAATAAATACAGAAACATTGAGCCCCTATCTCTTCCATGGGCTGTTTGACCTAACTCAGCCAAATATGAGCAAGAGGGGACTGCACGCCGCTTTGCTTTTGCCAGTAAAGCAATTTAGATAAGTGATATTAATGGAAGACCATTAACCTTGAAAGAACACATGCACAAACAGCTCTGTGCTACTCTCTGTGTCACAGACATAGACGCTACCAGAGGGCACGAGACTGCAGTGTCATTACATCCAACTGGCTGCCTCTTTTCTTTTTTTATCTCCCTCTAGCAATGGACACACAATGAGCAAAAGAGCTTCTGAGCACCATTTGATGCACGCACACACACGCACACACACACACACACACAGAGTGATGGCGGTGGTTGATTTGTGAACTCACTGGTAAATGGATTACTGACCTGTTAACCCTGCACATTTAATCACAACTCATTTTTGAAGCTGTAGACCTACACATACACACACTGCCAGAAGTAAACAATTATTATAATAATAGCAATAAGTGCGAGTATTTCCTCACCTGTTAATTTCTCCCATTTGCCACTTCACAAACAAAGAAGGTGCTTATTTGCAACGGCCATATCTGGGGACAGATGTTGGCGGGAAGCCGGAGGGCGGAGGTTAATCCCTGATGAATTAAAACTTCACTGGCAGAAATTAGGCGACAGATGAAGCATGAAGAACACGATGGCGATAGGGGTCTTTGGTCGGCCATAATATTGCATCCACCGACACAGCAACACTTACATTGTGGGATTGTGAATCGGCAAAACCGGCGGACTGTGAAAGCGGCATCGTCTCTGCTCTTCGTTCGCATCGGGGTATTTCTTTGTAGCACTGCAAGATACTGAATCACACCTGCAGAGCATTCATATCATGCAACAGACTTGATCAATATCAACAGAACTGCAGCGGCATCAACAAAGATCTTGCAAAAACAAAAGTTTATTAATTTACCAAGCATAGAAAACAGCAAATCTTTTTTTTTCTTCCAAACTATTTATGCAGTTTCAGTGCAATTGCAAAATATACATTTCTCAGCAGGGCAAGTCAAATTAATGTCAGAAACAAACATTTTAAGATTCTTTGATTATCTATACACTATTGTCCTTGCCAGGGGAAGCTCGCAAGTGATATCTATTGTAAAGTACGACTGCATACATCCATTGTTTTACAAAGCAATACATCAAAAATAAAATATTAAATAAGTGAACATGAACATAAGTACTTAGCACAATATTAAACAATGAATTTGTAAACAAAGGTTGTAAACAAAAAGAAAATTGCAAGTGGGTACAGATATTTGGTTTGTGAATTTTATAAGTGTCTTGATATATTTCTTAATTTGTCACAGTAAGTGATATACAAGTTGATGACACGACTGCATTACCAAAAAGATGAGTACATCGGCGAAATGAAACAGGGTTTTTGGTGAGCAAATCAATCAGACTTCTAAAGCACAGGGTGTCAAAATTTGAAGAAAAAAATAAACCCATTTGGAATAGTCTTCGCTTCCTTTCCACAGAGTGGTTTGTTTTTCAACCATGATATCCAACCACGGATATCAACAAGTAAAGCTTATTAAGTGTCAGTAGGACTGCTTCACTTACCTTTGTCCTTCACTCAAAACAGCAACATGCTATGTTAGCTTCTTTAGCAACATCTGCAAACAGTATAGGCATAACTTTCCTCATTCTTTCAAAGAAATGTAAAGAGAACTTCAAGAAAGCATAAAACAACATATTGGCAGTTAAAATAATGAGTTCATGGATTATAATGGTGAAAACAAACAAACGAGAGGATTAATTCATGCTCCCTCTGCTGCCATAACTCCTAATCCCACAGTAACTGGAAGATCTTGAAAGTTGTGTCTGGCACAGTTGGTTGAGTAGACTGACTGGTCAGTTGGCAATGTTAAACACAATAAACTCGACTTCAAACAATCACTAAAACTCCTCTCCTGCAACCACAAAATCAACAAGGCCGATGGAATATAAAAGATGGGAGGTACAGAGCTGGTTGATTTCCACTGATGCAATATCTCTATGCCTGATGTAAAGGATAGAAGTGGAAAGTAATACTGAACGCGTCTCTCTTTAGAGCCTATTACTCAAGAAAATATGAACAGCTTAAATTAAAACTAGACAAGGTGCAAAGTTAGCCCGACACCCTATCTATCCTAGTCAGAACATTTTCACTCCAAGAGTTCCAGCTTAATGACATTTTGCATGTTTAATTGGACAACTATTGTCTTCTTTAAGTGCTACAACTGAACGGCTACATGTCACAGAAAAGGATTACACAGTCCACACGGTACTCTGGTATTCCTAAATCTGCTTAGTACTGAAGAGTTCTGGAGTTTCACCAGTAGCCAAATTGCAGATTTCTCCACTATAACCATACACCGCTGCCATCAACTGGTTAAATTAAAAATAAATTGATGAGTCACATGTTCGAAGTAAAACCTACAGTGGGACCCTGGTGTAGGGCACACACACAAGTTGATATATTAAGGACAGATACTGTGACATTCATCTGTTTAAAACAAAGTCTTGACAGTGTGGCTCGTAACAGACACTGTATTTACTTATTTGAATGCATGTTTGATAGAACTTCAGCCAGTGAAGTAATCTATGTTAAATATGCCATTAATAGCTAACAAATGATAGATATGACAATAATTGTGCCATTTCTGCAATACACAGGATGTGAAAACCATACTCCTATTCAGTTATCACCTAGCCACACAGTAAGAGTATTAACCTTGGAGACAGTTGTCCATGGAAAGTTGGAGTTTGCAGCAGCATTAAGATATCCATCAAGCTGTGCAAGTGCACAGAAGAGAAAAGATGGGTGACTTGTGATCATCTCAGGAGGAAAATATAAATACTTAATGTAAGCAGTGTGAAAAAACAGCATCCACTAGAAAGCCAAGGCTCTATATTGTCAGGCACGCCACGGTTGAGTCATCAATCTATCAAATGAACCACGAGCTTAGTGAAGACTCACGGGTGCAAGTAGAATGAACTACATTAAAAATCTATTTCTCTACTATGTTCAGTCCTTTTCGGTGATAGCCCTCAGATGTTTTTGAAAAAGAGAGAAAACAGTGTAGAGTATGTTTGTGCTTTATACAGTGAAAAATAACAGGAAACCATACAGTCATGGTGATCAAGGCCTCTCTTGTTCTCTCATTGTTCTCCACTCCTCTTCTAGCTCTCAAATGATGACTACCTGGCTCTCTCCATTTTGTCCATCTACCTCTCTACCTGATACACTCCTCCTCTGAGAGACTTTCTGATTCTTCATTCTCACTGTCGTCCAACTCAGGAAGATCTCCCCACAACAGCAGATTCAGACCTGCAATGCAAGAAGGGTGGGGTTATGGAACAAGTCTCCAAAGATACAATTTTAAAAAGGGAGTTGAATACCGACCTGTTGAATCCAATCTGTTGAGGGTAGACACAGCATCGCTATTGAACATCCAGAAGTGGCCATTGTTACAGGACAGCAGGCAGGGTTTACAGGGGGCCACAACATGATAGCCCACAACATTACCACTGGGGAGACCAAGTGAATGAATGAGCGTATGTGTTTGAGAGAGAGAGAACAAAGGATATAATGTGTCAGCATTTCATATGGGGCACCTGTGAAAAGTGCTAACTCCACCAATGAGAATCTATTATCCAACAGATGTTTTTTTTTTCCCAGTGTACAACAAAAGGCCTGAGAATACAAAAACAGTTGCATCATATCACCAAATTGTGCTGACGGTCATTATAAGAAATGAATCAGATCTTAAAAGATTTAACTTTCAGTTTTACAGATTAACTTGCAGGTGCACTTGGTGCTTTGATTTTTTTTTAACATATTATGTTGGCAGATGGCCCAACCAAAGCAAACCCTGTAGGGTATAATGAGGCAGTACATACCACTTGAGACAGGCAATGTCTCTTAGTTTGCATTTGCAGCTTTCAGTAGAGTAGCAGCTGGCCACAAAGTCAACAGTCCTGGAGGACGAGGGGGGTGGGGCATATTGAGAAAGAATCACAAACTAGCAATTCTAGTTTGCTTTTGCGTTCAGTATAACAGCCTTAAATGGGTACCTTACTGTCAACAGCCACCTGAATAACGACGCAGTTTTTTTGTATGCACAAACAGGATGACGAAACACAAAACAAGTCCTGTGGCTAACCACACCAGCCAGTTAGCTGGTTAGCACTTACCTGTTGGGGGGTATGTCGGTTGAAAATAGCTCGATCTCCGTGTCTGCGAGGAGCACAGCCTTCATGCCCCTCGTGCAGAGCAGACTATCACAGAATATGCAGCTGACTTGAGCAACACACTTGTTTTTGAAATTGGCGTTAGACGTAGACATGTCTGTCCTACTAAGAAGTTATGCTCTCCCCAGCTCTCTTCTCGACGTTGGGTATCCCAGACCGTCAATCAGGGAAGAAAAAAAAAAGCTCAATATGGTACTACCAATTTTAACTCACTTGGCAGATTAAAAGCATCCATTTAAGGTAGCGGACGTTGCTAATGTGTCTTTGTGCTAGCCTCTTTCTGCTGAAAATAACGTCAGGCAGCTAACCTAGCTTTTTTTGGATAACCAGGCGGACAAAACGACGGTTTCCGTGGCACATTTAATATCAGACGGCTCTCGGTTATCCGTATTAACTAACAAATAAACCACGTTCGCGGCTAAGCAGTCCGTTTTCGGGCCAAGGGGCTGGCAAAACAGTAGCTAACTGCTATCTATCTGTCAGTTTTGTTGTTTACTACTTCCTGGTATTTAACAACACTTCCTGAAACATTCTTTAAACCGCCGTAAACCTAACCCTGATTGGATGTGCCGCACCAAAAAGGGACGCCATTGGACGGCTTTTGTCGCGTATTCTGAATTTCATTTGTGAAGAAAATTGAAATAATTAGCCCCGTCCGATTATCTCAAACGCCAATTTGCTCGCCCCTATGTCACTCGCGCCACGCTCCACCAATCGCGGTATGAGATTTTCTTTTATTAAAATTAGGCGGGGCCATCTTTAATAGTTAAAAAAAAAAGAAAGTAGTTTGAGACGAGTAGAAATAAAGTCGGCGATTCCGAGCCAAGGGTCGTGCAACGTAGCTCGTATCGTTTGTTTTGTTAGTGGGGTAAAGTCGACGTATTCTCATAAACAAGTCGGTTTATCGGGCAAAAAAAAGGAGCTTTTGGATTTTCCAGGCAATCATGTCCCCCCCGGAAAAACAATGACTGACGTGTATCAGTTTAAACCAGTATGTAATAACGCATCTGTAATCATCTGCACATCTGGAAGGGGGGGGAGCAAGCTGTGTGACCGAAGAAGAATTTTTTTTTTAAATCGGATCGATTGCGGCTATTAATTCCGGAAGAGACGACAGATGTTTTACAAAGTAACGCGGATCTTTTGGACCTTTCGCTGAATGGACCTTGCGCACGCAATTCGGAGACGCAGCGCTTACAACGTGTGGCTCGCGAGCCCAACTAGATAGTCAGAGCTCACGCATGAGCGCGTGTGTGACTGCTCTGCATGCCCGCTGACTACTGGCCAAACCCCTCCATCCGCCCCGTCCGTCCCACTTTGGGAAAGACCAGACGAGGAGGCAGCCTTCCATTGGGAGCAGCCGGGGAGCAAACTTTTCGAGAGTCGGCGCACGCACGGCCGCACCGACTTGACAAGTTAAGAGCTGTGCCGGGGAATGACTCTCCGTCCCTCTCACTTTGTTTGCCGCGTAACCGGTTTTGAGGAGGCGTCGAGAGAGACGGAGCCGCGCGAATGGGAATACGGCAGCGCCAGACTCCCAGTGCGCCCTGAGTGAGCGCAGCGACGGAGACAATACGGATCCGCGGACCGACTCCTGCCATCTCCCCGCTCGGGCTCGCCTCGCCCCCCCCCCGCAAAGCCAGTCACAGGGTTGAATTATTCTCCTCTTCTCGCTCGCCTCCTCCTCCTCCTTCTCCTCTCTTCTCGACTGACACCAAAAAAAAAAAATCCGACTTCGCGGCGAGGAGGGCAAGCGTGTGATCTTCGGACCGAGCCATGACGTCTCCGGCGAAATTCCGAAAGGACAAGGAGATAGTGGCCGAATATGAGACGCAAGTTAAAGGTACAACTTTCTTGGCTTTTCGGGTCGATGAGACCCCCCCCCCCGCCGCCGCCGCCGCCCCCCCTAATGATTTAAACACGCAGCGGTGTAGCCGTAATCGGGTTCTTTGTGACATATTGTGTGTTCTTCGCCCCCTCGCTGGCTGACTGCGCGACTGACCGTACCCTTACCTCTCGACGAGGCGGTGGAAACCCGCTCCTAACGTGTTGCTTTACCTTCACCCCACCACCACCCCCCACGTTATTGGCGTTAATTTGTCGCCATTCAGCCGCGTGAGATTATCTCGACGATCGCAACGTCAGTGTGTTGGGTATGCCGTCAGGCGTCTGATCAGCAGCAGCCCCCCCCCCCCCGGTCGCAATGAACAGATGGCCGATAAAGACTGAAAAAATGTTGGAAATGCGCCCCGATATGCAAATTTGCCTCTATGCCGACAATTAGAGCACGTGTGGCGAAGACGCCGCATTCGTGTAAGACGTGTACCCGGCGGGCTTTGGTAGTATTCGACGTGCCCGTGGAACAACGCAGGGCGTTTTCTCTCCCCCTCTCTCACTCTCTCTCCCCCTCTCTCTCTCTGTCTCTGTATGTTGGTGTGCAGAGAGGCGCGTTTTCAACGTGCCGTGCACACGCCCCATTAAGGCGCATGCATGGGGTGCACGTCACAAATGAAGCGGGTGAAAAACGACGGCTGTTAATGAGATGGGCACTTTGTGAATGGTTCGTCATGAGGGACCACGGTTCACTTGCGTCGCTCCGAACCGATCGTCAAGGATCCGGGAGTACATGACGGGAGGGAGGGCAGACTCAAGGTTTTTAGAGGGCGGAGGGAGGGTGTGTGTGTGTGTGTGTGCGCGCGCGCGCGCGCGGGTGGGGGGGCAGGCGTTCAGCTGTTATCCGTTTACTGGCTGATGTTTGCTCACCAGATTGGCCGTTTATCTGCTTATCAGATCTGGTTTGTGTGTTCCGATGATGTGGAGTGTTAGGGCAGGGAGCTAGCTGTGGGAACGACGGACAGAAATGTGACTGGATGGGAGAGAGAGAGAGAGAGAGAGAGAGAGAGAGGACAGGGCAGGATATCGCTCTCCTGATGAACAGCACGTTTCCACTTCTGCTGTGGTGGCAGATCACCAGATAAGACAGACCCCCCCCCCAGCACCCCTCCCCAAAAAAACAACTCTTGCTTCATGTTCATTTGGGAACAGGAGACCCCTCCTCTTCCCTTGATTTGTTTCCATACAGGTTCCCCTCTGTCACCCCTGGCGTCTACTGTATCTCCTCTGGACCTTAATTTGACCCGTTACTGTATCAGTGTAGCTGAGACTGTCCTGTTCAGTTTGAGAGAGGGGGGGGGGGATATGGAGAGATGGGACAGTTATAATTCCTATACACCCCTACTCATTGATCTTACTTAATAAATGTACCTTTACTCATTTGGTAGATGGTTTTATCTAAACAGACTTGCAGGAGAGTTGCGGGGATGCCAGAGCCTATTCCAGCAGTCATTGGGCGGCAGGCGAGGAGAAACCCCGGACAGGCCGCCAGGCCATCACAGGGCATCCCCGCGACCCTGAGAGCAGCATAAGCGGTCAAGATAACGGATGGATGGATGGACTTGCAGGAGAGTCAGCAATTAGCAGATAAAGTCAAGTGTTACCAACTGGCATCATATCGAGCACTACCGCCAGCGCATGGCAGGTAGCGTGCATCTAGTGCAGGTGCACCGTAGAGCATCAAGAGGTGTTGACTCGGAGAATCAAAAGTAGAGAGTACCATCCAGATAGCGTAGCGGTCTATTCCGTTGCCTACCAACACGGGGCTCGCTGGATCGCATCCCCATATCACTTCCGGTTTGGTAGGGCGTCCCTACAGACACAATTTGCCATGTCTCCGGGTGGGAAGCCGGATGTGGTATGTGTCCTGGTCGCTGCACTAGCGCCTCCTCTGGTCGGTTGGAGCGCCTGTTCGGGGGAGAGGGGGAACTGGAGGGAATAGCATGATCTTCCCACGCGCTGCATCCCCCTGGTGAAACTCCTCACTGTGTCAGGTGAAAAGAAGCGGCTGGCGACTCCACATGTATCGGAGGAGACATGTGGTAGTCTGCAGCCCTCCCCGGATCGGCAGAGGGGGTGGAGCAGCGACCGGGGCGGCTCGGAAGAGTGGGGTGATTAGCCGGATACAGTTGGGGAGAAAAGGGGAGGGGGGGGGAATAGAAAGTACATTGCCACAAGAAAACAGGCAACTTAAGTTGTCAAGTGCATGTAGCTCAATAGTAGAGAGTAGACACCAATAGTAGAGAGTAGACACCAATAGTAGAGAGTAGACACCAATAGTAGAAAGTAGACACCAATAGTAGAAAGTAGACACCAATAGTAGAAAGTAGACACCAATAGTAGAAAGTAGACACCAATACTAATGGTGTTGAAATAAATACAGGCCGAATTAGTAACAGCCGGTGCCAGTTGGTATGTATTTACTGTAAAGTGCCACAAGGCAGAGACCACTTTATGGATTAGAGTAGGCCTGGAAGAGGGGCGTGTTTTCGGCCGTTTTTGAAAGAAGTCAGCGAGTCAGTAAGTCTGACTGAAACCGGGGATTTCGTTCCACCATTTCGGGGCCAGGTGAGAGGAAAAGTCTGGCCCCAGAGCTTGTTCCTTTGGTAGAAGGAGGCGGTCGAGCGGGAGCGTACAAATAGGGTCTCTTACCCCCTGCCCCACCGGTAGTCCTGTCAGTAGAGCTAATAGACAGAGCGGTTCTGGTTCGCCGGGCTCCGCTAACACAGCTCAGTTCTTATCAACTGTTTCCTCGTGTTTAACTGTGCACCCCCCCCCCCGCCCCCGTCCACCCCGTCCCCCCCGTCCCCCGTGACCCTCACCACTGTGAGATTGGTGCCGTGGTCCCAGTGCTGGATTGTTTGTGCTTGGCAGCCCTGCGGCACAGGCTTTCTTGTCTGTTTGTTGGCTGTGTGAGGACTTACTGCCGTGTATGCTAGCTTATGGACTTAATGTCTGTCCATCGACCCTCAGCATTGATTCTTGCTGTCAATCCAACACTCCCGAGTGCAAAATGAATCTCTCTCTCTCTCTCCCTCTCTCTATGTCTCTCACCCTCTCTTTTGCACAGACCAGTCATATATATATATATATATATATATATATATATATATATATATACACACATGTCTCCTTCTCGCCATCTTTCCTGTTTCCCAACTGCCGTCCGCCGCGCTTGGGGTGCACAGATGAAAGGTGCAAACCTGTGTGTCTGCATAGCATTTTGAGGCGTTTGTCTGTGTTCCTCGTCCACCTGTACGGAGGCGTCTCCAGATGCCATGTTGTCTGCCGTGACATTCCCGGCTGTCTGCCTACTCCGGGAGAGACAGCCAGTCTGTCATTAGCATGTGCGCCGTCGTTACAGACTCTCTAATGGGGGAAATCCGACAGCAACACGTTAAGCCGCCACGGTTTTATGGTTCCTTGTGTGTGTGTGTGTGTGTGTGTGTGTGTGTGTGTGTGTGTGTGTGTGGGTGTGTGTGTAAAAGAGTATGTACCTTTGTTTGCCTGGTCATGTTGTGAATAGCCCACCAGGCCATTAATAGTTGGCTGTGTTTACTAAAGCCCTGTATCAGGAAATGGAACAGCCAAGCCGGTGAATCAGGCTCCTCTCTGGTTCTGTCCAACTCGGACCACGTCGACGGGGGCGAGTTTCGGCCTTTTCTGCAACCGTCGGGCCTCTCGGCAACAGTAATTTGCACGCACACACATGCACGCACAAATGTTATTCATACAAACAAGCATCCCTGAAGAATCGCGTGACTCGATAAGGCGAGATGTAAATATCATCTGGCAGTGTCACCTGGTAGCGTAGCAATGGAAGGGGGGGGGGGAGAAGTGTTCACATAAACATTGCAACACAAACACGCACACACACTGCCGAGCGTAGACGTCCGAGGCTCCTCCGTTTCCAAGCCCGGGCATTCCAGCATAGGCAGAGCGCCGATGATATCCGTGTACGAGATCCTGGCCGCTGTCAGGAATGTTCCCGCTGCTGCGGCCCAGATGCAAATGATTACGGCGCTGAACTGGAATTAAGGAATGAGCCTCGTCACCTAGCCTTCACGGTCTGCAGGGCGCCCATTTGGGTGCAAAGCCGTAAAAACGGCTCGTCTTTTAGGAAGCCCGCAAAATTACGCCGTCTGAGCGTGGCGACTCTTTGTTACTGTACTTGGTGCGGGCCGTGTTTGGCCGTGCAGTATATGTAGTCTGGTGTGTTAGTTATTGGGAGAATTTTCGTGCACGCAATCAAAAGCACCAACATTTTGGCAGAAAACGTGGGCCGCTCGGTATTCTTGAAAACACTTGGGATGTGGTTTTTTTTTTTTTTAGTTTTTTTTATTTTTTTTTTTAAGTGTCTTGGACGAGTGTTTTGGCATTTCTCGGCGGGTTTAATTTTTCTTACATCTGGAGATGTTGATGGATGGCTCTCGATGTTAACAGAGCCCAGTCGTGCTTACAGACGGAGCATGTTGATGGCGGGGTCCGTGTGTTCTGGCCAAGGGACACGAGGTAGGAATGACTGCGCTGGCACAGCCCAAATTCTGGACGGCTCCGAGTGATTTTTAGGCTCAAACATGCGTATGCATGTACACGCACCGTTGCTTACTCCCCCCCCTGACCCCCCGCCCCCCCGCCCCCAAGGCCTGATCCAGGCTGTCCAGATAGAGAATTCACACGGATGTGACCCTGGTTATATCAGTGTTCCAGAAGTGGGATAACTCGCCTGCAGCGACCGACCGGACCTGTGTGTGTCGACCTGTATGTGTGCGTGTTTGCGAAGATCCCCCAAGAGCAGAAAAACATATGATTTAAGTTAAATGGCTGCTTCCACTACGACACAATAGAACAGGATGTGAGTCAAGGAGGATGGTTTTCCCACATGCGCACTTGTGTGGCTCCGTGCACGTGCTGTGTGTGTGTGTGTGCGTGTGTGTGCGTGTGTGTGTGTGTGTGTTGCTTCACTGGTGGATATTTGATCAGAGGGAGTGGGACAAACTCATGTGGGCCTTGTGATGTAGACGTGGACTCGGTCAGCCCGTGTGGTGTGGTGTGGTGTGCTGTTGTCAATTTTTACAAGTTTATCCTTGAAGATAAGATGCACATTTATTAATCCGCATGGGGAAATTCATCCTCGGCATTTAACACACACACACACACACACAACTCCAGCTCTTCTTGCCATGCCTCGGTGCAGGCGTATTAACCCAACACGAACGTCTTGTATTGACAGCTGACATTTAGGTCGTCTCAGTACAGGGGCAGAGAGGGGTGAAAGAGGGGTGACCAGTATAAAGCGAGATACGGCGGAAAGAGACCGAGTGATTGTTGTGACAGCCCCCTGTATTGTAACGCTGACCCCTCTGCCACAGAACAGAAGCCGTCCTCCACGGTAACACTGAAAGCACCGAAACGTGTGTGTGTGTGTGTGTGTGTGAGGGAGGTGAGGGTGTTTGGGGTAGGGGTGTAACGGTTCAAGTTAACTTATTAAAAAAAAAAACCTGCACTTGAACATGAAAAATGTGGCACTTCATCATCATCATCATCATCATCATCGTCGACGGTCACTCGAAGCGAATATGGCTGTCCTTTCCATTGGGTTGTCTACTTGTGGGTCTTCAGATGGCTGTCCAGGCCCTTCCGCGAGCCACATACCTTGGTGCAGTGTGGGCGGGGGAAAGTGGTGGTGGTGGTTGGTGGTGGTTGGTGGTGGTGGTGGTGGTTGAGCCTTCTTTCTCTCCCCCTGTGGCGCTGTCGCTTTTTCTCTGCAGCTCCTTTCCGCATGGGTTTCTCCCAGGAGCGCCTGTCCAGTGCGGTGTGTTCCCCCGTTGCTCGGTGTGGTGTTGGGATTTCTCCAGACTGGTCTCGATCTTGTCCTTGAAATGTTTCTTTTGCCCACCGGCAGCTGGCTGACCTTCCTTCAGCTGGGAGTACAGGATCTATTTGGGGGAGACGTGTGTTGGACATGCGGCTGACACGGCCTGTCCGTCGGAGTCGGTGCTGCGTTATTGTGGTGGTGATGCTAGTCATGTTAGCTTCTTCCAGAGCCGCTGATGTTGGTGCGTCTGTCCTTCCAGCTGGTCCTCAGGATCTTTCATAAGGCTCTTTGGTGGTATTGTTCCAGGGCTCTCAGGTGCCTGCTGTAGGTGGTCCTTGACTCTGCTCCATACAGCAGGGTGAGAGGGGAGAACAACAAGCCGTGTAGACCAGGAGTTTTGTTTGGGGCTTTAGGTCTCGGTCTTCAAAGACTCTTTTCCCGAGTCTGGCATAAGCGCCACTGGCCCATCTCGGGCGATGGGTGACCTCAGAGTCGATGTCAGCTTCTGAGGAGAGAAAGCTGCCGAGGTAGGGGAAGTGATCAACGTTTTCGATCATTTTGTCGCCCTGTTTTATGGTGGGCTGGGTAGATGCCTGGCTGGGTGGAGGTTGATGTAGGACCTGGGTCTTCCTGATGGTTAATGCTAGACGCCGGGCGCTGTATGCCTTGGCAGAGGCGTTCAGAATGTCCCGGAGGTCTTCTGCGGGGTGTGCTGCGATGGCGTTGTCGTCTGCATACTGAAGCGGCATGATGGCGGTGTTGCAGACTTTGCTCTTAGCCTTGAGCCTGTTAAGGTTGAAGAGCCTGCACTTTATAGTGGACAACAGGAGGTCCATTTTTAGTCTTTCTATTAAAAAAGAATAGATTGTTGTTGCTCTGAAAGAGCTCAGTAATCCACTACCACCACCACCACCACCACCACCACCACTACTACTACTACCACTACTACTACTACTACCACTACTACTACTACTACCACTACCACTACTACTACTACTACCACTACTACTACTACTACTACTACTACTACCACTACTACTACTACTACCACTACTACTACTACCACTACTACCACTACTACTACTACCACTACTACTACCACTACTACTACTACTACTACCACTACCACTACTACTACTACTACTACTACCACCACTACTACTACTACTACTACTACTACTACTACTACCACTACTACTACTACTTTCGGCTGCTCCTGTTAGGGGTTTCCACAGCGGATCATCCGTTTCCATCTCTTCCTGTCCCCTGCAGCTTCCTCGGTCACACCAGCCACCTGCATGTCCTCCCTCACCACATCCATAAACCTCCTCTTTGGCCTTTGAAGGAGCTCAGTAATGAAACGGTCAAATCACATTTTAGTGGATTTTTGCGAGTCGATACAAATGTAACTGGTTGTGATTGATGGGCGTGCGATATTGTTGCGTATCGGACTTTGTAAATATCAGCAAATATTGTATCGTTGTCCGAAGAATCGATATGATATCGTGTGGTGATGAAACCTGTTTACGCCCCTGTAGTGTGCACCCCACCCCACCCACAGGGGTGGGGTGGCTGTGAAGTGATGAGAAATACATCTTCAATTTCCTCCTAATCTCCCGTTGGCCACTTTAACGTGACCTTATCCAAACCAAGCAACTTGCGAGCATTGTGCATGTGTTTCTGTGCACGCCTACATGTTTGTTGTGTGTGCGTGTGTGTGTCTGTGTGCGTGAAAGAGAGAGATATCTTTTAAACAACCTCGTGTCAGCTGAGGCTGGACTTTATTGATTTGTTCAGAGATGCCAGTAGTGCAGTGACCGCAGGTCAACTGCACAAACTGTAGCCAGTTACACACTATAGGCATCTGTGTGTGTGTGTGTGTGTGTGTGTGTGTGTGTGCGTGCGCGTGCACGTGCGTGCTGGCTGAGTCGGGAGAGAAAGGTTTCTGATTGGCTCGTGTGGATTTGCGCATTTGCGTGTGTATTGTGTGCTGAATAAAAACCGCTGACCGTGCTCGAAATAATCAGCCAGGAAGGATGTTTGTGTAAAGCTTAGGATCAAGAGTCGGGCGGGAACACACACACGGATCGCACCGGGAGTGTGCGGGCTTTCCTGTTCGGGCCCGGGGCTTTAGCGCCCGAGCAAAGGAATCAGCTGCACTTTTCTGAAAGCCCTGTCGCTCTTGTCATGGCAAATGTACACAGACACACACACACACTGCAGTGTCAATGGGATCAAGTGGAAGGGAAGAGCAACGGGAAATGGACAGGAAGGAGGGATGCGGATGAAGCGGGAGATGGGCGTGTTTTTTTTGAGGGGGGGGGGAGAAAATCCTTCCCTTTGATCGGCTGCTGCGCTGGAACAGTATGTTCCCAGCGGGGTGTCCCGCGTGTGCGCGCGCTCAAACCTGCGTTATATGCGGCAACGGTTGCCGGGCACGGCGGCGCTGATGACAAAACCTTCATCCTGCCTTCTTCTCCTTCGATCCATCCGCGTCCTCCGTGCCCTGTAGTGGATGCGGCAATTCATTATAGCGCCGCACCTGGGAGAAATAACGCTGCCAAATGTGTTAACGCCTTTAGTGCTGAGCTGGCCTACACACACACACACACACACACACACACACACACACACACACACACACAGACACACACACGCACACGCGCTCATACTCATAAGTCAGCGAGTTTATTGCGATCTAGATTTGGATCTTGTCCGTCTCCCCGGCTACGTTCTAGGTAGAGACGAGAGACGAGGTATTAAAGAGAAGAATGTGTGTTATGCTAGCCGTGCCAGATATGCGGAGAAACCAGTACAGGCCTCCGGCAGCAGCCAGCCAGCCAGCCAGCCAGCCAGCCAGCCGGCCAGCCAGCCAGCCAGCCA
>NC_079212.1:138982379-139002379 GCF_029633865.1 Lampris incognitus | reverse complement strand
TGTGGGCCCAGCGACCACGGCCCTGCCTGGAGCTGTGCCCGAAAAGGTAGCACCGAGGGCGGTCTGACAGGACGCGGAAGCGGGGCGGGCTAAGCTAACTGCTAGCCCATGCAGACCGGCAGTTGCGACAGTCATCCTGGCGGGCGTTCGTTCTCCTGGGCAGTGATTTTATTTCTTTGTTTCGTTTAGATATATGTGTTAGTTTGGATATAGTTGTTCTTGTAGTTTTTGGATGTGTTTTTGTCTTTGTGTTGTACTGCTTGTGGGCTGGGGGGGGGGGAATGACAAATTAGGTGATTCTGGTTCTGATGATACAGAGTCGCCATTGTTTGCGTGTCAGCGACTCCCAACACCGAATAAATAAAACTGGTTGAGTTTTAGCTATTAACTTGAGGGCGTCCGCATGGGTTTAGTCTGCCATATTTGCCTGTTAGCCAAAACTTGACTTCTTCAAGTTCGTTGTCATATTGGTCCACATTTGTCTCCTACGGTGAAGACTTAAAATGCTGTCTGTCATACCAGTATTTCCTGGGAAAGTCTATGAGGGGCCCCCAAAGTGTTTTAAGATTTGAATTCGGGCTGGGCAATATCGACAAAATCAAATATCACAACGCGTTCGACTGAATTCCTCTGTTGGTAACGCGGCGATGTTAGTGCTCTCCTACGATATTAATGCACAAGAAAGCGTTGAGGAGTGATAATTAGTAATGTGGATGTGATGACCAAGCAGGTAGAGATATCCGCTGTTCATTTCACTCAGCTAAAACAGTCGAATAAGTTCAGGAAATTGTCTCACTTTACTGTAACGCAGCCTTTAAGACCAGGTAATGACAACGTTCAAGTTATGTTACCAGAACCACAATCCCAGACACTATCTAGTCCCATATCATGATATCAGCATTTTAATCGATGTGTTGCCCGGCTCTGATTTGGATTTTCCTGGCTTTGTCGGTAACCACCCCAGCTTTAAAAAGTACCAGAACGTATGTCTCCCTGCATGGAAAACTTCAGGACTCTAACTTTAATGTCAAAGATCATGTAGTTTTTACACTCGCTGCTCATGTAATTTTGGCGGAGTATGTCGACCAGATGCTGCAAATGTGAAATGTAGATGAAGATGCTTTGCGTTCTGGGCTAAAAGAGTCTGAGTATGGTTACGAATTGAAACGTTAAGGTACCCACAAACCAGGGAGTGAGTTACTCCCTCGTCCCCTGCGTGGGGCCCCTGGTATCCCCTCACCTCTCACTCAGACCAGATGTACCCCGGCCTACACGCAAACACCTACATCCTCTCTCTCTCTCTCTCTCTCTCTCTCTCTCTCTCTCTCTCTCTCTCTCTCTCTCTCTCTCTCTCTCTCTCCTCTCTCTCTCTCTCTCTCTCTCTCTCTCTCACACACACACACACCACACACACACTGAATCACTTTAATAACAGGTGGTAAACTGGGAGCGGTGGCCGAGTTCATATCCTGTAAAGATGTTAACCTCCCGAGTTGGTTGATTGGGTTGAAGTGACCATCGAGTAGCTAGCCAGGGACTGAAAGTAGATGTGAAGGTCACACTTCCTCCCCAACCAATTGGCATACGTGCAAATGCACTCTCATACGCGAGCACGCACGCGCACAAATAAGATGACGTGGGCTTGAGAGAACTTTTTTGGGCTCACAGATTCAAAGGCTGATGTGGTGTTGTAGGGTGTGTTCATGCATTTTTCTACGTGTGTGTGTGTTGGCCTTGGTGAAACGTGTTGATGCTGGTGCCACGACTGGTGCAGTTTTACTGTAGCATGCATTGTACTGAGACTGTTTTTCGAGGCAGTGCATACCTGAGGCCTGATATTTATCTCCCAGCTTTGCAGGTTCTTGTTGGCAGATTTCCCCTCTCATTCTCCCAGTGTGGCCAGGGGCAATGGAGTGTGTGAAGTACATGCTGATATGCATTCTTCACTCATGCATGTTTAAGCGTGTCCCGAGGCTGCACAATATGTGTGTCTGCAATGAATCTTAAAGCGCGCCAGGTAGCGACACAAAAGATGGGGTACTACAGCAGTAGGTTTACGCGAGTGCTTTGGTCTCTTTCGTAACGCTAGCTATGATGCAGCAGAGGGAAGTATCATAAACATTCCTTGCCTTTGTAACGGGGGCAGTCCTATGCTCTTCTATGCTGGTCAGCCTGCTGCATGCCCGTCACTCTCATCAGTAGCTCTGCGTTGTGTTCTAGTTGGGTGGGGCCCCAGGTGTGTGGGGGGCCCTCAGTCTCTCATCATCATCATCATCATCATGATCAAGGAAGGAGGGGGACACACAGGACTCTATTTGGCCCACCTTGCCATTTATTTTGGTTTCAAACCCTTCGACAACCGTCCAGTCCTCCAGCGGGAGCGGTGTTTCTTACGGACGTGGGGGTCGAAGTTCAACCACTGCCCGGACTCCACTCGTGTGCGTTAGAAGGAGAAACCGTCCACGGGACTCCGATGTAAGAAAGGATAAACAAGTATTTTATCCCACAGCTTGCAGTATCTTCTTACAGGGACACTCAAGGTTACGTTCTCCTCAACCAGCAAAACTGTCCCACGGTAAGAAACACGTGTGGCTCGGCTCGATTGCTGCTTGAGACTCCTCCCACAAAACAAAAATGGCCTCTCCCGCGTTCCCTCTTCTGTGTACCCACAAGACCTCTCTCTTAAAGCGACAGTACACGTATATGACGGTCGTTGGAAAACATACATAAAAGTAAATAATGACATAAAATAAAATGTAGTAAACACAAATAACAGCACACAGACAGGATTTGGTGATATTTCATACTCAAACAAAATAAAATAAAAACATTAATTTTAACCTGGTTACACCTTCTTTCATCCTTCAGGATTGTAGCTTTAATGTTAAAGATCTTCAAGGCTCGGCGTTTTCGGTTTTTTTTTATTTTACAAAGCCATCCAGCGTGCCGAATGTCGTCCCAAGAGGGCACTGTTACTTAACCTCACACGAACAGGAACACCTTTTGGATCCGCGAAAACATAAAATCCGGGTGAGAATCAGTTTGAAAATCTGGGTATTTTTTTGTGAAAATCGGTAAAAACCAAAAACGCGGAGCCTTGAGGATCTTGTACTGTAGCGCTTCACTGTGCGTGTTGTTCTTTTAGGTAAGCATGCCGGCTAACTGCTTTAAATGTAAAATGTGGATGTACACACTTGGTCTTCCGGACAGAAAGAGGGCGCGATCATGCGTATGAATGGAAATATTAAAGGAAAGCAATCACGATTTTCAATATTATCTTCATATGTTGTCAGGAGGACACTCCATTAGCAGCCGTAATACTGCGGAGTCTCTTTGCTAGCTATGGTACAGCAATAGAAAGTGCCAGAAATGTTTGCTTGCACGTGAATCTGCGAGATTGTAATGTTGACGTTGGAGATCTTTAATGTATTTCCTCCGTCACCCGTCCATCCGTCATATTTCTGCGATTTGAAGCGAAATAGATTTGATCAGACCCCGTTTTTTTCCCCCTTGCCCCGAGTCCGATGGTAGAATGTGTTGACCATGTGCTGAGCTGCACCGTGGGATAGCCCTCTCCGATTACCACCCTCTCCTCTCCCCCTCCGTCTCCCTCCGTTGCCCCTCCCCTCCCTCTTTCTCCACATTCCGACTCAGTCCATGTGCTCCAAACAGAGTGGAAATGGGAACATCCCTCCCCTCATACGCACATTCCTGCTGTGCAGTGGCCCATGCAGGACAGGGGGCTGCGTTTTAAGAGCTGGGCTGAAGGGCGCGTTCCATATCTATAGATTGTAAGATGTTGGGGCGGTGCTCTTATCATCTTCTAACGGTATTGTATTGGGATGAAATTTGGACATGGCCACGAAGTAATACACATCGTAGTACACACAAATTTAATGCCTCAGTTAATTTTAACAAGAAGCTAATACTGAAAAATAAGCTAAAGCTAATACCCACAGAATTTGGAATTTTTGCTTCATTTTATTGTTTTCTTAGAATGAATAAGACCCAGGCCCCTTGTTTTGGGCTGGAGATGGAGGAGAAGGAGGTGATGGTTGGGGGAAGTTGAGGGGGTGTGGGATTCCCCCCCCCCCCATATCCATCACTTCATCACATTCATGGCATACCCGCTTGACACAAGCATGTTCTGGTGGCCCCTCATCACTCTTTCTCATCCTTTCTTCTGCCCCCTCTTGCTGCAATTTCTTTTTCTTTTTTTGTGAAGGGCGGGGGGGCAGTGTGTCTGTGCAAAGGTCACCGTGCGTGACACAACACACACACACACACACACACACACACACACACACACAAGCGCTCATAGGCATTCTCTGTGTGGAAAGGTTCCAGGCTAAGTGGTCAAGTGTGAGTGGGGCCCTTGTCATGTGCCAGTGGTGTTCCCTCGGAGGAATGCGGAGGCGAGAGTGAGAGAGGGAGAGATTCCCAGTCCGGACTGGTGGATTCCCATTGCTATTGCCTCAGCATTAAAACACGTATTTATGAATAACTGCAGTATGTCCCTCGGATTCTCACACATTCAGTGCCCTCTTGGTGTCCACCATGGGCCCCGGTCACACCAGCAGTTCACAGTGTGGCCCCTGGCTGTATTTCCCAGTGAAATCAATTGATTGGAATGGAATTGTGGCGATCGAGGGGGGGGGGGGGATCGACTTGTGGAAGTAATTTCGTGCAGTGCCTATTCAGGCCCCGGTCGCACCAGAAAGCGGCTGGGTGAATTTCTTTCGTGTGTCTATGCGGTTCCAGAAGCTTGGCAACCAGAAACACGAAACAGTTAAATTATTTAAACATAATTATACAACCCGCTCTTATTTCGTGACTGACTGAAAACCATGCTGTATATTTTCTTTGTAATTTATATCCTGGCAGGGCACGGTTGTATAAATCTGGACGGTGTGACACTGCTAAAATGATAGCTTTCTCCAGTGCCGACTCTCCCTAGCAACCGCCCTGTCAGACGGGGGAGGCAGTTAAAGCAGAACTGCTGGGTTTTTCTAAGGTTAAACGGTGCGCGAAGACACCGCGGCCATCGACTTTGCTAAACCGCGAGTGCATCCTCTAATCGCGGCGATTCTGATCAAGTGAACTGATTTCGGCGGGGTACGTTGCCATGGTAAACGCTGGCGCGACCACGGCCTCGGCGCAGGGTTTCAACCTCGGTGAACTCCGACACGTGAATCCACACCGTCGACCGGCGGCAAACCTGCTTTGACAGTGCTGGCCTCCGAGGGGGGGGGCAGTCGCCAGGACGCCGCCGAAATGGAGGAAGCCAACATTTTCCGGGTGTCATGTCATCCAATTTTGTGCACTTGTGCTCTGCCAAACTATAAATTGCTGCACAAAAAAAATAGGCGGCGTGGTTTGCGGCCAGTCATGAAGCAGTAGTCGCCGGTATAACTGTGTTTCACTTGTTTTAAATGTGCTTAGTGTTTTCGGTCAGCAAGTTTCTGGAAACTGCAGATTTCTCTGCCAGGATCTGGTGTAACCACAGCCATAGCCTGCATATGGGCATGTGAAGCCAGCATTCTCCCCAAAACTGATCCTCCTCAAAAAAAAAATTTTTTTTTTCCATTTTTTGGTTTTCTTTTTTTCCACATTTACGCCACGGAGTCGCTTTTGAATTCGTTTCCTTGCCGAAGGGCATTGGGGATGGACGGGGGCGACGTTTAAAACGATTCCTACCTGACGATCAAGTGTGAAAGCGGGTTTCTTATCGCATCGGTAACCCGTGTTTATCCTCCGCCATTGTTTCCCAAGTCCCCATTCAGTGTTGGGAACCGTGGATGCCCTGCAATTAGTCGCCAGTGCGGTCCCTGGCTGTATCTCTCTCTATTGTGTCCCTTTCACACTGCGGGTGACAATGATGGCCACTGTCCGCTGGCAGGAGTACATCACTACGACATAGCTTGCATTCCGCGAAGTCCGCGCACGCCGCACAACGCCACTTGCCTCAGCGCGGCTCCTGTTGCGTCGGGGCCATTTTGAATTCATGAATTGCTCGGTTGTCTCTGGCGCAAGTGGGCGAGCGCCGTCCGATTCCTTCGCAGGCGGAGGACAGTCCGTGTTTCTGTTGTGAAGCGGGAAACGAGGGAGCACAGAGAAGGGACGCCTAGTATCTCCTTCTCCCCGGGCGCGGGGGAGAGAAGTGTGAGGCCTAGATGTTTGGGAGCTGCCGGAGAGGCAGAACAGCAGGACTTTGCTAGATCAAACAGGCTTCCTCTGCGGATGAGAGAGGGAGCCGAGCAGGGAGAGGGGGGGGGGGTACAGAGATGGCCGGAGGGGGGTGGAAGTAAGTAAGGGAGGGAGAGAGAGGGAGATCAGGGCCGGCGAAAGGAGAGCGCTTTGTAGTGTGTCGCACAGAAGAAGACTTGCTGCACAATAACAAACAGTGCTAATGACCATCTCGCTCGCCTCCCTCCGCTTGTGTCTGACCTGTGATTGTGTTGATGTGTGTGTCTGTGCAGGGAGCACCGAGGCGCAGCGCAGAGAGCCGGGGCAGCTGTGCCGTGTCCAGTGCAGACAGGTGTGGGCCACATGTCACCTCCTGCTCTCGTGTGACCCCCCCCCCCCCTGACCTCTGCTGCTCCCCACTGACCGCGTACACTGTGCAGAAATGCACATGTGCTGTGGAGGGGATGTGTGTTAGGGCTGCAGAATATACGGTTGGAGAACCGGCAGTGCGACGTACACGCGTGCAATAATCACAATCGGGAAGGACGCGAGGTTGAGCGGACCGGGCCCGTTAATCACGTAAGACGCTACTTCTCGGCAGAAAATGAAATCTGGCAGGGTCCGCTTCGTTACGAGTACTCGCGAAGGAAAATATCGTAGCGCGTCTTGACAAATAATGAAATTTAGTGTGGTTTAATGACTTCTCGGGCAGCCTCCTCGTTTCCTCCTCTTGACACCGGGCTGATCATTGCCGGGGTGATAAATTATGCGCCGATAGAGCCTTGAGAGGCGAACGCTTCTTATATCTGGTGGAATTACGTAACTCCTTTATATTCTGCAGCGCCGCGATGCATATACCGCAAAAACAAAAATATCCGTTTATTTATTTTTTCTCAGTTTTTTTTTTCCAGCCTAACCCTGATATGTGTGTGTATGTGTGAAAGAGAGTTGTGTGAGAGTTGTGTGAGTCTCCGATGGAGAGATAACTGTAAGTGAAAGTGTTCGCTCCCTCTCTCTTCTCACCCCTCAGCGCGGTGGCAGCATCAATAATTCAGCAGCACATTGCGGAACGCAACGCTTGCGCACAAGAATCACTTTACTCCCTTGCCGTCTCTCTAGGTTTCCCCCTGAATTGTATCTCCCTCACCTGTTAGACAGTTTTTAATGTCCCTATTTTGTCCGGTCGGCCCCTCCCTCCCTCCCTCCCTCCCTCCCTCCCTCCATTCGCTCGCTTATTTTGGCCTGGCCAGTCTCTACTCTCCGCTCTGTCGGTTCTCCACTACGGGAGATGTGAATCTGTCAGAGCCTCACTGTCATCGACTCGTTTTTATGTTTTTTCTCTCTTGTCCTCTTTTTCTCCCCCCCCCCCACCCTGGTGTTTGTCTTTTTTTTTCCTCCCTCCAGTCTTAAATAGTATCATGGCTATCTTTCCCGGTGTGTCGCATTTCGTCTCTTGTCTCCATCCCCCCTCCTTCCTCTGCCCCCCCCTCCAATTTTGTTGAAGCAGCTTCGGGGAACTGGAGAGGAGGCCATGGAGGGGAGCAGGGAGGAAAGGGTGTGGCCGCCCACACTGCAGCACTCTATTGTGTTGCAGTGACTCCGACACATCCACTGATATACGCACAATCACAGGCCTTACATGCACACGGCACGCACAAAATAGGACACGCACCGTGTGAAGTCGCTGACCCCGATGCTGCTTTTCTGGTTGGTGGCGAGCGAGTATTCCCATGGTAACAAAGCTGTCCACTCCTGGTGGACAAATAGCTTTTTTATGTATCACGTGTGCATGACTTCACAGGACAACTGGCTCACATGGGCAAGAAGGTCTGAAATTCAGGCCTCTGCCTAAAGTGGTCCAGATTTGCCGCAGGGTTTTCCTAAAGGTAGACTTGCGATACTTACTGAAGAGTTCCTCCCGGAGGTGCTTGGGTATCTAGGTCTTATTCGTAAAGAAGGGAGAGAGGGAACACGATATTGACGGAGCGGGGCAGTAAATAAGAGAGTTGAGACACAAACCAGTTCATCTCCATCCCAGCCCTCACTTATGACCCCAGATTCTGCTGTAGGGATCTCAGGAAGAATGAGATTTTGGACACCAGTGGCGGGAATGAGGTTTTCCCAGCAGGGTACTGCGGCTCGCCCCCCTGCGATGGGGTGAGTTGTTCAGCCGTTCTGGAGGTTCATTAATTTTGAGCCGTCGCTTCTTCAAATTAAGAGAAGCCTTACGGCGTGGTTGGAGAAACTGGCTAAGGACATTGCACAGAGGCCACGTGACGGAGGAATATCAGGCATGACCGGGAGGAGACCCTGGAGTAGACACAGGGTCAGTTTGGTGTGGCTGGGAGTATATCTTCAAGCCGGCCTGGAAAGGCCATCAGAATTGATCAATAGAGACATGCCTTTTAACCAGCTAGCATGCTCAACATCAGAGGCTAATGGTTAGCAGAGCCAGGGGAGGTACCTGCCATGTGATGGTAGTAGGGAGGTACATGCCAGATGCCCCTGGGGGCATCTGGTGGAATTCACTGGGGACCTTTCCTGCTTTCATGGTCTGCTGCTTAGTGTTGGGATCATGACCCGGACTTAGGAAAGCAGTTTGGAAAACAGATGAATGGATTTTACCGAACAAGAAATATTATCTTTGCTATTTTCTTTTCTGTTCTTGTAGTTTTTTTTCTTTGTTATCTAGTGTGAAGCGACCCTGGGTTCCTTGAAAGGCGCTATACAAAACGAAGTTGTTGTTGTTGTTAATTTCTTAGTTGCGCAGAGTGGTCAGCTGTGGGGTGGCACAGTGGTTAGCGCGGTCGCCTCACAGCAAGATGGTCCTGGGTTCGAGCTCCAGGGTAGTCCAACCTTGGTGAGTTGTCCCGGGTCGTCCTCTGTGTGGAGTTTCCATGTTCTCCCCGTGTCTGCGTGGGTTTCCTCGGGGGCTCCGGTTTCCTCCCACAGTCCAAAGACATGTAGGTCAGGTGAATTTGCCATACTAAATTGTCCCTAGGTGTGTGTGTGTGTGTGTGTGTGTGTGTGTGTGTGTGTGGGCCCTGTGATGGCCTGGCGGCCTGTCCAGGGTGTCTCCCCGCGTGCCGCCCAATGACTGCTGGGATAGGCTCCAGCATCCCCATCACCCTGAGAGCAGGAAAAAGGGCTGCGATAATGGATGGATGGATGGTCAGCTGTGGATCACTGATCCTAAAGCTGGTTAGGATTCTGTGCCTTGCGCCAGGGCACTTCGGAAGGGTAGTTTGCTGTCATGGTGGACTGAACTTGAAGGCTTGCTTTCTAAATGTGACCTCAGCCTGCAGGCGGCTTTTTTGCTTTCCGGTCTTAGCTCATCTAATGCTGTGTGTGCTAGTTTGTAGCTAACATACAAATACAATTTGTTTTTGTACACAGTTTCTTTTATACAATTTTCTCCCCAATTGTACCCGGCCAATTACCCCACTCTTCCGAGCCGTCCCGGTCGCTGCTCCACCCCCTCTGCCGATCCAGGGAGGGCTGCAGACCACCACATGCCTCCTCTGATACATGTGGAGTCGCCAGCTGCTTCTTTTCACCTGACAGTGAGGAGTTTCGTCAGGGGGACGTAGCGCATGGGAGGATCACGCTATTCCCCCCAATTCCCCTTCCCCCAAAAAAGGCGCCCCGACCGACTAGAGGAGGCGCTAGTGCAGCGACCAGGACACATACCCACATCCGGCTTCCCACCCGCAGACACGACCAATTGTGTTTGCAAGGATGCCTGACCAAGCCGGAGGCAACACGGGGATTCGAACCACCGATCCCCATGTTGGCGGGCAACGGAGTCGACCGCTACGCTATCCGGGCACCCTGGAAGCAGTTTTCTGTTGAGTTAAAGATGCTCAATGAATCAATGCTGTCCCTGAAAATGGATGAATAATCGTGACAATAATCATGATTGCAATATTAAGCAAAAATAATTAGGATTATCATTTTAGTCATAATTGGACAGCCTTGGCCACTGCATACGATTGAATCTTGCGGCGTTTATTTGGCGCAACACTAATGCAGACAGGGCCGGATCTAGGCATAGGCAAACTAGGCAGCTGCCTAGGGTCTAATTGCCACGGGGGGGTGGGGGCCCAGACGGATGGATAAAAACATCAACTTTTGGTGTTAAATTAAAAATATTTAACATAAAGTATTTTAAACTATAAATAGATAATAATAAACAAAAACATATACCTAAGTAATTAACCGTAATTACCATGTGGCAGTTAAAAGTAATATTGTTTGTTTACAAAGTATCACAATGTGCTTGTTTGGGGGTGGGGATCTGGCCCTGAATACAGATAGTCATTCTACTCACCTAATCAGGTTTTTTAAGACCCGGCACAACGAGGTGAACTTAACGAACAGAGTAGAGAATTAGCGGCACTGTGTCAGTGGCGACTGTGTCAGTCAGGTTGTTGTCGAGCGTAACGTCGGTGGCAAGCGTTTAGTCGACGGGGTGATCAGCAGACTGTGAAGATGCTTGTTGTGACCCATGTGACGGTGACATTTGAGCTGCAGAAACAGTCATGAGGGCGCTGTGATACGCTCCATAAGCAGGCGGCTGTGTGTTGAGACAAAACTGTGTGCGCGTGCGTGTGTGTGTGTTTGTCTTGTCTGTGTTTGAGCAGCACAAAGGCCGTGTTGTGTACTTGTGGGGGGTCTACTTTTCCGGCTGCGCGACACGGTCTTCCAGAATAGCAAGCTGGTTTGTCTAAGGGGGGAGACGGCGGGAAGAGGGGAGACGGAGGGAGGGCTCAGGTAGTGGAAGGCGGAAGCTGATCACCTGCCAGCGGGGTTGCAAACTCGGGAGGATTCCGGGTGAAGCGGTTTATTTTGATCATCTCCCTTCGCTAATGGCTCCTCATTCCTCTATTTACTTCCCAAGGATTTGAAAGATTTTGCCCAAGGCTTAATTGCGTGTCGTGCATTGCACAGATAGAGCACACCCCCCCCCCCCCCCGCCAACACACACGAAGTCACTCATCGAGAGAGTGTTATATTGGGGGCGGTGATCTCAAACTAACCCTGATTTCGCTGCAAAGAGATTAATTCACTCTGCAATAGCCCAACGCCGAATGAGAATGCACCACATGCACGCACACACACTTAACATGAGACACAAACACGACCTTATGTCTGACGCAGCGCACTCGCTCAGCTGCTGCCCGCTAAACTCAGGCGTTGGTGTGAAATGGTTTCTTGTAGGAGGAGCCGAGAAAGACTTCTCAGAACCAAAACAAACGCTTCCCTTAGATAAACCGTTTCTGCTTTGGCACTTTTTAGTATCCCCTTAATTTGTTGCAGCCCGCGTCCTAGGCTTTGCCAAGCTGCCGAAGAAAAAAAAAAAAAAGAAAAGAGAAATGCGTGAAAAGCAGAACCGTGCTGCCGGTGCGGTGGATGACTTTGCAGGAGTCCGGGACGCTGAACTGCAATAACTTTCATGTTCTCTCGAATGTTGCCAGGCAGTTCCTGTGAAGAGCTAATCTGTGTTGCAGCGTCATGAAGTTTGGCTGTGAGCAGACCGCCGGCATGCTGCAGCTCACCCTGTCAGAGAAAACAGGGTATCGAGCTCTGATTCTACCAGAATCAGGTTCCCCTTGGCCTCGGCCCGCTTAAACAGCTTAACTTGACAATTTTCGGCAGCGGCGACTCCACATGTGTGAATATCTCGCACAAACTCGCTGCCGGTCGATGCAGACCTGACCCCGGCCTCGTCGAGATGTTTGCCTGCTGCCGATGGAGGAAATTCGCCTTCCGGTGGCGCGGCTCCGTAGGCGACCGGATGACTGCGCCTGTGTCTGACTGCTGTTTGTAGACTTCCGCTGTGCTTTTAACACCCTGCAGCCACACATCCTCCTCAGTAAGCTCAGACAGATGTCTGTTAACCCATATATCGTCGGGTGGCGTCCCTCCTGCAGGACCCAGCAGGTCCGAGTGAACCAGACACTATCTGGCTGAAGTCATCAGCACAGGCATTACACGAGGGTGTCTGAGTTTCCCCGTTCCATCTACATTATATACAAGTTATTGTACAAGCAGTCATCCCGACACTTCCGTTGTCGAGTTTTCTGATGACACTCCCATGTTGGGACTTAATGGATACAGACACTGACGTTTCTGGCTTGAGTTTAGAGGTTGGAAAGTTTATACAATGGTGTGATGAGCATCATCCATCCATCCTTCCATAACCGCTTATCCTGGTCTTGGGAATTCTGGAGCGATGAGCGTCATCCATCCATCCATCCATCCTATCCAATCTGCTTATCCTGGTCTCGGGGATGCTGGAGCCCATCCCAGCAGTCATTAGACAGCAGGTGGGGAGACTCTCTGGACAGGCGGCCAGTCCATCATAATGCCGACACACACACACACACACACATTCACACCAAGGGACAATTTAGTACGGCCAATTCACCTGACCTACATGTCTTTGGACTGTGGGAGGAAACCGGAGCACCCGGAGGAAACCCACGCAGACACGGGGAGAACATGCAAACACCACACAGAGGACGACCTGGGATGACCCCCAAGGTTGGACAACCCCAGGGTTTGAACCCAGGACCTGAGGTGACGGCTCTAACCACTGGGGCACCGTGCCGCCCGAATTTGTTGTTCAAATTCCAAAAATGTGGTTTTGCCAGATTGTGATGAGCGTCATCTCATTGTAAATACTGAGAAAACGGAAGGGATTATTTTTTGATCCAGGACACCTGGGGGATTGTTCTCCACTACTGATCCGTAACACTTGTAGTACCCAGCTTCAGTCTTACAAATACTTAGATGTACATGTGACTGTAGGATCCAACAGAGACTCCTTTTTGGACCGACTCAGGGTGTTTGGGGTTGGACAGAGGGCAATGACGTTATTTTATCACGCTGTGATAGAGAATATATTACATTAGGGAATCTCGGTCGGGCCACGCAGCAATGAGGGTGATGGGGGTGAGGGAGCATCCCTCCCTCCAAATGCTCTTTGAGAAGACAATAGCTAAACATGCTAGGAGAATTAGCGCTGAACCGTCTCATGTCCTGTATGCAGAATACGAACGGCTCCCATCATGCGGACGCTACAGGGTTCCTATTGAATACAGGAAAATAAACCTGAACAGGGATAAAAACTCTTTCATCCCTCTATCAGTGAATCTCCTAAACTCAGGACATAAGGAGGAGGTGAAATGAGGAGCTGCGTTCCCTCCTCGCACTTTATGTCTGCGCGTGTCTGTTACTGCACGATAGCGGATGTGTTTTTATGTGGCAGCCTTTATGTCCAAGACAAATTTCCCCCCGGGACAAACGAAGGAATCTCGCATCTCAAGGTCTTGTGGCTTGCTATGCGGTAGGGGAATAACGGTCTGCGGTGGGTTTTGCCTGATCAGCTATGGACCACTGTCTGATTTGTGTAGCCAGATTCAGATGAGCCCGAGCAAACGCACAGCTCCATCTGACCCGTGCATTTGCTGCACGCTCTTTTTAAGACTCAAACCCTGGTCCCTCATGAGTCATGAACCTACAGAAAGGGAGGAATGTGGAGTGGAAACTAGGCTAAGACTTCGTCAGATCTATAGCAACGTGTAGTTTTGTTGCTGTTGGTTTTGCATCATCTATTTGTCATATGTTTTATTGCTCTGCTCCCCCCCCCCATTTGTATTTTATTTGTGTACAGCGCCCTTAACTTCTGTTGGTAAATTTGCCCCATAAATAAACTTATTTGTTTATTTGTGACTTACTTTTGACCCTCGTCAAAAGAAGGGTGACGACAATGGAAACTAGTTTGTCGGCTCGTTCTCTTCTCGATGAGTACCAAGAGAAGAAAGATTTGGTTATATAATAATAACAGTTTAAATAAATTAGGTGTAAAAATACACGGAAGTAGGGCAGGCTAAGCTAACTGCTAACCTAAGCAGACCGGCAGTTCCGATAACACCGGGGGCGGTCTGGCGGCGGCCTCGCCTAGCGTCGACCGTGTTTTTTGGGTGTGGTCGCGTGGAGTGCGGGGAGGTGTGCTGAAGGTGTCTGGCTGGGAGAGCTGGCGCTGGATCGGCTGGGGGGAGCCCGGTCTGCTGCATCCGGTGGGACCAGGGATCACGCCCCTACCTGGAGCTGTGCACGAGGAGGACACGCCGAGGGCGGTCTGACAGGATGCGGAAGCGGGGCAGGCTAAGCTAACCGCTAGCCCATGCCGACCGGCAGTTCCGACAGTCATCCGGGCGTTCGCTGTCTTGGACAGTGAATTTTTTTGTGGCTATGTGGGACATATTTGTTTTGTAGTTTCTGCAGTTTTTTTTTTTTTGTAGTTTGGATATATGTGGTCTTGTAGTTTGGTTGTGTTGTTGTCTTTGTGTTGCAGTGCTGTGGGCTGGGGGAAACGATATTTCGTTTCATTTCCTGTGCGCAGGTGCATGGAATGAAACGACAAATACGTAAATGTTCCCGATTCCTGAAATGATTGGAAGACCCGGCGGAGTTGCGGAGGAACCAGGAGAGAGAAGTGTCTATTCCCTCCCCCCCCCCCCCCCGCTCAGGTCCCTGTGCTGTTCTTTGTGTTGTGGTGGTTTGTCGTGATTAGGTGTTTGGTAGCCCCCCCCCCCATCTCCTCCAACACCCCCCCCCCGTCAGAGAGCCTCTGCTTCTGCAGGCTGCTTGGCCCACTTTCTCCTTCTCTCTCCCCCTCTCTCATCTCTGCAGCACTCAAGGCTTGGGTGTGCGTTGGGGATGGTGATGGGGGGCGGGGGCGGGGTGGTGGTGGTGGTGGTGGGGGGTGGAGGTAAGATAGGACGGTGAGTGAGGAAGAATGGAAGCGGCTGGCTGAATGTGGTCTTCACGGTAGACAGAATGGATACGAATGCGGAAGCTTCACGGTGGCTGTAGCAGAAATCAAAGCAGAGCCTCTTCTGGAAGGATGGAGCTCCGGAGGCCTCCATCTTTCTTTTTTTTCTTTTTTTTCTTCTTCCAAGGCTGAGCTGTTTTCCCCACCGGGAAACCCAGATTTGTGTTGGTTATATTTATATCCGGCTCTCCGCAGCCCCAGTTTTCTCTTTTTGAGGCGGCGCGGTATCTGTTGAGACGGGTGGGTGTGCGAGGCTGCCGCCTCGTTGAAGTGGTGGCTGTATTTCACCGGTCAGCCTGTCATTACTGGCGAGCCCGGCGCGCTCGGCTGCAGCTCTGCAGCAGCGATTACACGGCGAGGCCGGTTCTCCACAACAGACACACACACAAACACACACACACACACACACACACACACACACACACACACACACACACACACACACACACACACACACACACACACACAGGCCGGCAGGCAGGCAGGCGTGAGAATGAGTTATACCTCTGGAGCGGTGGCTTAGAGCTAAGTGCGACGGCGGAGGGGGGAGCGGGGCGGGCGGGGGGGGGGGTTGTGATTAAGAGATTGCAGTTGTTGCAGAGACCAGTTCTGCACTTCTGATTCAGCTCTTTCTGCAAGTAGCGACTCTGCAAAGAAAGAAAGATTCACACTCTCACTCCTTTTTTGCCCCCAATATAATTCCTATATTCATAGTAAATTTCTCCCCCCCTCCCCCAATTGTACCTGGCCAATTACCCCACTCTTCCGAGCCGTCCCGGTCGCTGCGCCACTCCCGCTTGCCGATCGGGCGGAGGGGGGCTGCAGACTACCACATGCCTCCTCTGATATATGTGGAGTCGCCAGCCGCTTCTCTTCACCTGACGGTGAGGAGTTTCACCGGGGGGACTTGAGCGTGGGAGGATCACGCTATCCCCCCCCCCCCCAGTTCCCCCTCCCTCCCGAACAGGTGCCCCCGACCGACCAGAGGGGGCGCTTGGGCAGCGACCAGGACACATACCCACATCCGGCTTCCCACCCGCAGACACGGCCAGTTGTGTCTGTAGGGGCGCCCAGCCAAGCCGGAGGAAGTGCAGGGATTCGAACCGGCGATCCCCGTGTTGGTGCTTATTCGTCTTTACCGTGTACGTGTGTGTGAGTGTGTGTGTGTGTGTGTGTGTGTGAGGCTGATGCATGTGGATGTGTGTGATGGAGTTATCCTAATTTAATCATCCACAGGAAGCTGTTGTCAGCCAGTAATTGTGAAAGGAGAAATGTCATGTTGATGAAAGAGGATGGGTGTATGTCATCACAGGATCAGAACACACACACACACACACACACACACACACACACACACACACACACACACACACACACACACACACACACACACACACACACACACACACACACACGCACACACGTATGCACTTTTGTTTGTGAGGACCTTCATTGTCTTACATTCCTTCTGACCCCTCAGATGGCACCACATGCCATACACACACATGTGCACCAGTCACTTTGCAGAGGATGCAGTGCAAGGCAAACGAGGCCCCTCCGTTATGTCAGGCCTGAACTCTTGTTGCCGGGTAGAAAACGAAACGATTCTTTAGGAAACCTGTTCTCGTGCACGTGATATGAGCTGTTTTTAATTAGAGCGGCCTTATTTCCCCGTTTAAAATCACCCCAGACGCTGCAAGAGGAGTTCTTAGCAAACGGCACTTGGAAAGTTAAAACCTCATGCACACAGCTTAACAAGAGCACACACACACACACACACACACACACACACACACACACACACACACACACACACACACTACCCTCAAAGTAGGCCACTTCTGTATATGGTTGGCAGCAGCACCACCGCATTGCTGCATCTTATGTACATGCCCTACAAATTCTCCCCCCTCTCTCCCTCCATCCATCCCTCCGTCCATCCCTCCGTCCACCCCTCCGTCTATCCCTCCGTCCGTCCCTCCATCCATCTCTCCGTCCACCCCTCCATCCATTCCTCCATCCATCCCTCCATCCATCCCTCCGTTCACCCCTCCGTCCACCCCTCCATCATTCCTCCATCCATCCCTCCGTCCATCCCTCCGTCCACCCCTCCGTCCATCTCTCCATCTACCCCTCCGTCCATCCCTCCATCCATCCCTCCGTCCATCCCTCCGTCTACCCCTCCATCCATCCCTCCGTCCACCCCTCCGTCCATCCCTCCATCCACCCCTCCGTCCATCCCTCCGTCCATCCCCCCGTCCATCCCTCCGTCCATCCCTCCGTCCATCCCCCTGTCCATCCCTCCATCCATCCCTCCATCCCTCCATCCATCCCTCCGTCCATCCCTCCATCTACCCCTCCGTCCATCCCTCCATCCATCCCTCTGTCCATCCCCCTGTCCATCCCTCCATCCATCCCTCTGTCCATCCCTCCATCTACCCCTCCGTCCATCCCTCCATCCATCCCTCCGTCCATCCCCCTGTCCATCCCTCCGTCCATCCCTCCATCCATCCCTCCATCCATCCCTCCGTCCACCCCTCCATCCATCCCTCCGTCTACCCCTCCGTCCATCCCTCCATCCACCCCTCCATCCATCCCTCCGTCCACCCCTCCATCCATCCCTCCGTCTACCCCTCCGTCCACCCCTCCATCCATCCCTCCGTCTACCCCTCCGTCCACCCCTCCATCCATCCCTCCGTCTACCCCTCCATCCATCCCTCCATCCATCCCTCCATCCATCCCTCCGTCTTTGAGCGGCGGACTCGTTTCTGGGGCCGCACAAAGCAGCGGAGAGCCCCGCTGGCCGTGACCTGGAGGTGAACGTGTAGATGGTATCTGCGGTACGCTATCGACTCCGGGATACGGGTCGGTAACGAGTCGATAGGAGGCCCTTTATCGGCTCCCCGAACACGCTCTGTTCTCCCCCGCTCGACCTCCCTCCCTCCCCCCCCTCCCTCCCCCCCGCTGACTGGCAGCCAGATAAGGATCAAGAGCCGTCAGCGGATCCGGCATTTACTCTCGCTTATTCCCACCCCTCGCTTTTCTTCTGCAATCCGTCTCCTCTCTCGCGACCCCCCCCCCCCAGCCTTTGTTGGCATGCCACGTGGTTCGGTGTTGCGAGACGTGTGTGTGTGTGTGTGCGTGTGTGTGTGTGTGCGTGTGTGTGTGTGTAGTTTGCTGGGTGACAGCGTGACAGAAGCGATCCTACACACCTCCGAGCCGTTAGACGACATAGAGGAGTTATTACACACCATGTTAGGCTTCAAAGCCCCGGCGCTCTCCTCGGGGGTGGCGTCACACATACGTGCCGCCGCATCCTTGAAGGTCCTGCTGCCCCGGGGATGCTGACCGCCCCGTTTCCGACACGGAGCAGCGAAGAGGTGATGACGAACAAGATGAAGGGACGACTGGAGGAGGGAGGGAGGCATGATGACATCACACGGAACGAGCGTCCATTACCCGAACCGCTTATCCCGCTCTCAGGGTGGCGGGGGGGGGGGGGCGGGGAGCCAATCCCAGCAGTCGTTGGGCAGCAGGAGGGGAGACACCCTGGACAGGCCGCCAGCCCATCACACAGCCCCCCCCCCCCCACACACACACACACACACATTCACACCTAGGGGCAATTTGGTACGGCCGAGTCACCTGACCTACATGTCTTTGGACTGTGGGAGGAAACCGGAGCCCCCGGAGGAAACAGACACGGGGAGAACATGCAGACTCCACACATGGGACGACCCCCGAGGTCACTACCCCGGGGCTCGAACCCAGGACCTTCTTGGCTGTGAGGGGGCCACGCTGACCACCGTGCCGGCAGAACGAGAATCTTCCACGTTGTCTGAGAGTCGCTCGTGAGAAACGCCGTCTCTCGGCGCTGTCACGACACGCGCGAGGCTCCTTGTGAGGAGTGGGAAGAACCTGCAGCCGAAGCTGACGCTGCGCCTCCAAACGAAGGAGGTCCACACTCAGCTGTCAACGTGTCAGAGGCCCCCCCCCCCCCCCCCGTCCTCCAGCGATGCTTGTAACGCCCGATGCTTAGAGAGAGGACGGTGCGAGACTGTCTTGATTGATTTTAGTGACCTCACACGACGATGCCAGACAGACAGAACTTGTGCGCACACAGACACACACACACACACACAGACACACACACACACACACACACACACACACTGACTCAGTGGGCTCCTTCCCACACCGGTGTTGTGGATTAGTCAAATCCCAGGCTGGCTACTAAGCTGATTAGTTGGGGTGTAATGCATCAGCCATTTGGAAACCGTGAAGAACGTACGCACACACACACACACACACACACACACACACACACACACACACACACACACACACACGCACTGTCTCGCATGCACACACACAGTTGGCCTCCTCAGCTTAAAGTTTGTCCCCCCCCCCCGCGCTGACCAGGATGGTATAATCTGCGTGCGTCTTTTTTATCTGCTACCTCTCCGTATCGCCTCAGACAGATGGCATGGACCACTTGACGGTAACGGCGTGCAGGCCCACGGTGTTGTGTGTTGTGTGTGTGTTGTGTGTTGTGTGTCTGTGTGTGTGTGTGTGTGTGTGTGATAGTTGTGAGAGAGAGAGAGAGAGAGAGAGAGAATGAGGAAGCAGACTGAAGCCCAGATGGCTGTGTCCGGCGGTGGCAGGAAATGGAGGTGACACCAGGTGGGCAGTAGCCCTGAAGATGAACCCCCCCCCCCACATACACACACACACACATACACACACACACACACACACACACACACACACACACGCACACACGAGTCCCTTTCTGACTGCGGCAGTACATCCGAGGAGGCAGAGGGCTTTAAATGGGCGAGGAGCTGGTTAACTTTTGATAAGTAGCGTTTTTCATTATGCATGAGGACCCCCAGCCCCCCTCCCCCCCCCAAATCTTCATGGTCCTCCATATTAGATAGAAGAATCAGAGCATGTGGTGGCTGGAAGGGGT
>NC_079212.1:138967379-138977379 GCF_029633865.1 Lampris incognitus | reverse complement strand
TCAGCTCATTCGAGTTTCGTCTTGAACGGCCATCATGCTGTGCGCTGTGTGTGTGTGTGTGTGTGTGTGTGTGTGTGTGTGTGTGTGTGTGTGTGTGTGTGTGTGTGTGTGTGAGTGATTTGGTCAGTGTCTTCTCTCTAAATGTTTGTGTGTGTACGAGAGAGCGAGAGCATCTCCTCCAATCTCCTAATAGGAGAGGACAGATCTGGGGCGGGGCTTCCAGGGTCAGGCTGGATGGCTGCCGTGGAAACTCTTGAGTGACAGCTCGGACACGCGCCGTCACATCACTGCGTGTTGAGCAGACTGCCCGGGGTGTTTCCAGGTGTAGCCAGTACTCGCGGCAGTATGAGCGGCTGTGAATCTAGGCTACCTCATGCCGAGCCGCTCGGGCCGGGTGTCGCTTCTGCCGGCCGCTCGCTCGTCAGCCTCGGCTCAAGGCCGCCGCGGAAATGACCAGAAGAAGAGGCCTCATAAGTGTGTAACTGGAATCACAGAGTGAGGGTGCACATGAAATTTGGCCTTGTTCGTCGGTGTTGGCATGCCGCAACGCTTATTAGTGTTGACACGCTGGCTGCGAGACAGGAGTTGTGTGTTGTGCAAGTGAAACCATCAGGAATCAGGAACACTTTGTCGTTTCGTTTCATGTACGGAAGGAACATGAAATGAAACGAAACATCCCTTCCCCCCCAGCCCACAGCAGTGCAACACAAAGACAAAAGCACATAGCCAAAAACTACAAGAACTTCAAGGACACACATACTCACTAACACATATATCTAAAACTAGCACATATATCCAAACTAAGCAACAACAACAACAACAAAACAATCACTGTCCAAGGGAACAAACGCCAGCCAGCATGACTGTCGCAACTGCTGGTCTGCATGAGCTAGCAGTTAGGCTAAGCTAACTGCTAGCCCATGCAGTTAGCTTGGGCTATCAGCTGTCTGGCTGGGGTGTCTGGCTGGGAGAACTAGCGTTGGATCAGCCGGGGGAACCTGGTCCGGTGCATCTGGTGGGCCCAAGGACCACGGCCCCCCACTTCCCCATCCTGTAAGACCACCCTCGGTGTTTCCTCCTCGGGCGCAGCTCCAGGCAGGGGCCAAGGTCCCTGGGCCCACAAGACGCACCGGACCAGGTTCCCCCCAGCCGATCCAATGCCAGCTCTCTCAGCCAGACACCCTCGACACACCTCCCCGCACTTCACACGACGACACCAAAAACACCGCAGTCAACGCCAGGCGAGGCCACCGCCAGACCGCCCTCGGTGTTATCGAACTGCCAGTTTGCATAGGCTAGCAGTTAGCTTAGCCTGCCCCGCTTCCATGTCCTGTCAGACGTTACCTCCCCGGTCACAGCTCCAGGCAGGGCCAGGGTCCCTGGGCCCACAAGACGCAGCAGACCAAGTTCTCCCAGCTATCAAACGAAGACAAAACTTAAACGCAGATGTGGACAAAGACACTGCATGGACGGTACTGGGTGGTGAGGCCGCTGCAAACGTGACTTCGCGCCACCATCTTTCCACACCAGAAGCGGAAATGAAGCGGAAATAACTATGACTGTCACCTTAGTATTTAACAGACACATCTTACAAGTATACACTAGTGTACAGTTCCAAGCCCCAGAATTGTTTGGGTTTTTTGTTTTTGGGGGTCTCCGGTAGTGCAGTAGTCCAAACGGCCACAAGGTCACAGAATTTCAGTCTGGAGACTCATATTTCTCTCTCTCTCTCTCTCTCTCTCTCTCTCTCTCTCTCTCTCTCTCTCTCTCTCTCTCTCCTCTCTCTCTCTCTCTCTCTCTCTCTCTCTCCTCTCTCTCTCTCTCTCTCTCTCTCTCTCTTTCTCTGTCAGTCTGTCTGTCTCTTTCTGTCTCTCTCCCTCCTGCTCTGTCTCTGTCTGTCTGTCTATCTGTGTCTGTCTGTCTCTCTCTCTGTCTCTGTCTGTCTGCATGTATGTCTGTCTCAGTCTTTCACTCTGTCTCTGTCTGTATGTCTGTCTTTCTATCTCTGTCTGTCTGTCTCTCTTTTTCTCTGTCTGTCTCTGTCTGTCTGTCTGTCTGTCTGTCTGTCTGTCTGTCTGTCTGTCTGTCTGTCTGTCTGTCTGTCTGTCTCTCTTTTTCTCTGTCTGTCTCTGTCTGTCTGTCTGTCTCTCTCTCTCTCTCTGTTTTTTTTCTGTTTTTGTATCTGGCCAAATAAACTCCAATCAATAATGGATGTTCCTCGAGTGGAGTTGCAAAGCTAAGTAAAGTAGGGACAGCAAAGTCATCTGGCTCCTTAGATTTCCTCCAGTCTCCACCAGTATGGCAGGTCACTGGGTTCTTGGCAGTCAGAGAGACAAATGGATACAATGATGGAGGGATAGATGGATATAAAATAGACTGGTAGATAGATATGCAGATAGATACCTAGATACATAGACAGATAGGTAGGTAGATACAGTGATAGAAAGATAAAGATGGTCAGAGACACACCTAAGTAGAACGATGGACAAACTAACAGATGCTACGGAAAGACAAAAATAGGGCGCAGCCTTTTTTTGGGGGGGGGGGGAGTTCCTTTGGAAAGGAGGAACTGTGCCAAAACTGGCTGCCGTGTCCTGTTGTCATATCCTGTTTATGTTTCCTAGCTCCTGTTGCTGGCTGTTGCTGAGTGGTTGTATGTTTCAGAGAGGTGGTGGGTGCAGTCGGTGTGTGAAAGTGCAACAGAAAGTGTGTGTGTGTGTGTGTCTGTTTGGTGGGCTCAGCCGAGGCATGGCCAGACAGCCCTCAGTGCTGCAGACGGAGGAGGAGGAGGAGAGAGGAGGAGGAGGAGGAGGAGGAGGAGGAGGAGGAGAGGAAAGCATCTCAAAGTAGAATCCCAGAGCCCCTTTTTTACAAGACCTGCTCTCATCTGCCTGGAAAAAGTGACCGGCTTGTCTGGAGGGGGGTGGGCGCGTCAAATTCCAGTTCACATCCCAGTTTCGCTGGCACCGGAGACGCTAGCCGTTACAATGGAAAAGAGACCGTTAGGGATCATTATTCTGTTGGTGTGTGTCTTGACTTTGTGAACCGAGCGAGAGGGAGATCGCTGTTCCGCTCTTCAGCCGTGGGCCCAATGCAGCAGGGGATGGGCGCGAGTACTCGTTCAGAACCGTGGAAAACCATTGCAGGACCCGCTAATCAGGAATCGGGAGCATTGACTTGTCATTTTATTTGATGCACTTCCCTCCGTCCCATCCCTTATCCAAACCGCTTATCCTGCTGTCAGGGTCGCGGGGATGCTGGAGCCTAGCCCAGCAGTCACTGGGCGGCAGGCGGGGAGACACCCCCGGACAGGCCGCCAGGCCGTCACAGGGCTTGTGTACATGAAGTGAAACGAAATATCATTTCCCACAGCCCGCAGCAGTGCGACACAGAGACAAAACCACATATCCAGACGACAAGAACACATATATCCAACCTACAAAAACACATATATCCCACATATCTAAAAATAAATAAATAAACAAACAAACAAATGAGAGCGAATGCCAGGATGGCTGTCGGAACTGCGGGTCTGCATGGGCTAGCAGTTAGCTTAGCCTGCCCCGCTTCCGCGTCCTGTCAGACCACCCTCGGTGTTTCCTCATCGGGTACAGCTCCAGGCAGGGCCGTGGTCCTTGGGCCCACCGGACGCAGCAGACCAGGCTCCCCCAGCCAATCCAACGCCAGCTTTCCCCAGCCAGACGCCTTCGTCACACCTCCCTACATGACGACACCAAAATCACAGCCAGCGCCAGGCGAGGCCACTGCCAGACTGCCCTCGGGTGTTACCGGAACTGCCGGTCTGCATGGGCTAGCAGTTAGCTTAGCCTGCCCCACTTCCGCATCCTGTCAGACCGCCCTCGGTGTTTCCTCATCGGGTACAGCTCCAGGCCGGGGGCCGTGGTCCCCGGGCCCACCGGACGCAGCAGACCAAGCTCTCCCAGCCGATCCAGCGCCAGCTCTCCCAGCCATCAAACAAAGACACAAACTTAATGATATGATTAAAGTAACAACAAATATTTATAAATCCATATTTATAATTAACACACTGACCGTTTTAGTGCAAAACTTAACTATCATAAGCAGTCCCAGGGTTGATCATGCACAATAACGAGAAAACGCAACATGACCGGAAGCAGTAGTTCACCAGTATTCAGTATTCAGTATAGTACTCCCGTAGTTCATGTAGTTCACCAGTATTCAGTATTCAGTATAGTACTCCCGTAGTTCATGTAGTTCACCAGTATTCAGTACTCAGTATACTCCTGTAGTTCATGTAGTTCACCAGTATTCAGTATAGTACTCCTGTAGTTCATGTAGTTCACCAGTATTCAGTACTCAGTATACTCCTGTAGTTCATGTAGTTCACCAGTATTCAGTACTCAGTATACTCCTGTAGTTCATGTAGTTCACCAGTATTCAGTACTCAGTATATTCCTGTAGTTCATGTAGTTCACCAGTATTCAGTACTCAGGATACTCCTGTAGTTCATGTAGTTCACCAGTATTCAGTACTCAGTATACTCCTGTAGTTCATGTAGTTCACCAGTATTCAGTACTCAGTATACTCCCGTAGTTCATGTAGTTCACCAGTATTCAGTACTCAGTATACTCCTGTAGTTCATGTAGTTCACCAGTATTCAGTACTCAGTATACTCCCGTAGTTCATGTAGTTCACCAGTATTCAGTACTCAGTATACTCCTGTAGTTCATGTAGTTCACCAGTATTCAGTATTCAGTATACTCCCGTAGTTCATGTAGTTCACCAGTATTGTCTGGCCAGCAAGAGAGGGGCAGATTATCCAGCCAATAGTTAATACATGTATTTCATTTGCATGTGTTTATGTTGTGGATTAATGAAATGCAAAACCTTAGCCGTTAGCGTGTAATGAAATGGTAAGGTTTACCTGTGGTAGCTGTAGCTCATTTGCATATATATGCGCATTGATTAAAGCACCGAACAATCGTTTCTGCTGTCAGGCAAGCGCCGCAAGTTCCTGCAAATCCTGTCAAGTGCACATCACCTAATCTGCAGCGGCTAGGCAGATGACACCATGGATAAAGGGTTAACTCCTCGTGGTGAACTAGCTCATGTCGACAGGGCTGTTTTGCACTGATCTCAAGGCTAAGCCCGGTCGGGGACCCCCCCCCCTCCGCATCGTAATGTGCCTGTTAGGGGGCTGAGGGGGGGGGCACGGCCCGCCCATTAAATTCGCTTTACCCCCGTTAAACTTGCATTTTAACCACCTCGCCACCCGTCGTACCTGCCGGTCCTGCCCCTTTTTGCTCCTCGTCTTCTCCCATCTTTTTATTCTCCTTCACACTCCACTGCCCAACGGGGTCACATGGGATCGCCGTCTCTCACCATCTTCAGAGACCCCCCCCACCCTCCAGCAATATCCCCTATGCTGTTTACCCTGTGCTCTCCGTCACCCCCTCTCTCAGTCCTCATTGTGGATGGGAAGGCTTGTTTTCTGTGTGTGTGTGTGTGTGTGTGTGTGTGTGTGTGTGTGTGTGTGTGTGTGTGTGTTGGGTTGGATAATTACAAGCCTGTCATCTAGAGGATTTTTTTTGTAGCTGCCTTTAGAGGCGGGACACTGACTCACTTCCCATCTTTGACAACAACATGTGATCAGCGAGTCACACACACACACACACACACACACACACACACACACACACACACACACACACACACACACACACACACACACACACACACATACACACACACAGAGCAAGTTGGTTTTAATGACTTGGTTGGAATTTATGCTTTGATAATGTATGTATGCTTGTGTGTGTGTGTGTGTGTGTGTGTGTGTGTGTGTGTGTGTGTGTGTGTGTGTGTGTGTGTGTGTGTGTGTGCTTCCAGCAGTGCAATGATGTAATCCCTACCAGAGAGGACAAAACGCCTCCATTCTGGCCTTTAATCACTAAACAATTACTTGGAGAATGCCATAGGGCAGCCATATGAATTTTAGTGTGCAGTGTTTTGTGTGTGTGTGTGTGTGTTGTGTGTGTGTGTGTGTGTGTGTGTGTGTGTGCGAGCGAGGTGAGCGAGCGACAGAGAGAGAGAGAGGCTGGTGAGTGTGTGCAGACATACAGAAGCGCCACTTCTCTCTAAATGTGGTGAGAAACTGCCCTCTCAGCTGAAAAGGACAAAGACAGTATCAACGGTGACTGCCAGCTGGACAGACACCTCTGCGCCTGTGTCTGTGTGTGTGTGTGTGTGTGTGTGTGTGTGTGTTTGTGAGTGTGTCCGTACACACTGGAGCCAGAATGGAGGCCAAAGCCATCTGTTTTCTCTATAATCAGAGGTGCAAAGGTAGGAGTGCTGAAACCAGCTGCATCTGGGTCGCAGAGGCGACGCTATCGCCGCCCTAAAAGACCCGCCGTGTATTTGTGTTACGTAGCCGTGTTGGTGTGTGTTTGTGTATGTATGCGTGTGAGTGTGTGTGCGTTTTTTTTTTTCTGCGCTATTGGCTGTCCGCTTGGCATTGGCAGACGGCTATGGGAGCATAGCGTTAGCCTGTCAGCTGTCATCAACGTGTGTGTGTGTGTGTGTGTGTGTGTGTGTGTGTGTGTGTGTGTGTGTGTGTGTGTGTGTGTGTGTGTGTGTGTGTTCTTTTTTGCAGCAGTGTTGCATACTAGCCAAGCCTCTCCTGGGAACTTTTTTTTTTTTGATTGAATATGGTTTTCAGAGTGTGTGTGTGTGTGTGTGTGTGTGTGTGTGTGCGCGCACACTGAGTGCTCTCTATTAATTTGAGGCCAGACTTGAGTGCAGCGTGTGGGGGAAGGGGGGGAGGGGGGAGGGGGGGAGGTGCGCGCGGGAGAAACAGGATGAAAATGAAAAGCGATAAGCTGGGATAAATGACTGCCTCTGGAGATCTCCGCATATGTGTGGAGGAGTGAGGAGTGATCGCACATGCAGATGCGTACGCACACACACACACCACACACACACAGAAACACACACACAGAAACACACACACAGAAACACACATGGCAGTCGGTGCTTCACGGGCTAGTGGGAGGGAGGTTTCTCGCCAAGACTCCGGGCCAGCTTCGAGGCTCTGCAGTTGTTTTCTGGTTTGACCTGAGCCGGGTCCTGGTGTAATGTTCTGCACGTTTTTGGGGCATGCGACTTCATGACAGCACCGCAGACCTCTTACAGTAAAGCGTGTGACCGGATCCCCCGATCTGTACCGACGACTGCATGCGCTCTGCATGTCTTAGACGGGGGGGGGGGGGGGGCGTGCACAATCGAAGGGATCCCCCGCCCCCCCCCCAAGTAGAAAAAGGGAACCTTTGTTAGGCTGCATGGGAATTGCTTTCTAGACTGAATCTGAGTATAGTCGTGTAGAAATTGATTAGTTGATCGACGGAAAATGAGTCGATTAGTGATATTGGTCATGAATTCTTCATTTAGGTTCTTCACCGAATTTAAATTCAAGGCGGTACCTCGCCGCTTCCGGTGTGGCGAGATGGCGGCGCGAACCCACGTTTGCGGCGGCCTCGCCCGGTACCGACTATGCGGTGCCTTTGTCCACGTCTTACGTTTTGAGTTTTGATCGCCGGGGTTTTTTTCGTTTAATGGCCGGGAGAGCAGCAGTATGGTTTCGTGACATGAAAGAGCACCACGGATGTGACGTTTGCTTTGAGAGCGTTGATGGAGACGTACAGAGAAGGCCAGAAGGAGTTAAGTTTGTGTCATTGTGGATTTAGAGAAAGCATACGAAAGGGTGCGGAGAGAGGAGGTGTGGTATTGTATGAGGAAGTCGGGAGTTGCAGAGAAGTGTGTAGGAGTGGTGCAGGAAATGTATTAGGGAAGTGTGACAGCGGTGAGGTGTGCGGTTGGAATGACAGATGGGTTCAAGTTGGAGGTGGGAGTACATCAAGGATCGGCTCTGAGCCCTTTCTTGTTTGCAGTGGTGATGGACAGGCTGACGGACGAGATCAGGCAGGAGTCTCCGTGGGCTATGATGTTTGTGGATGACATTGTGATCTGTAGTGAGAGTAGGTGCAGGTTGAGGAGAGCCTGGAGAGGTGGAGGTATGCACTGGAGAGAAGAGGAATGAAAGGCAGTAGGAGCGAGACAGAATACATACGCGTGAATGAGAGGGAGGACAGCGGATGGTGAGGATGCAAGGAGTGGAGGTGAAGAAGGCTTATGAGTTTAAATGCTTGGGGTCAACCAAAGGAATTGAATCGAGAGGCGAAATGTCTTCACGGATATATACCAAGTCCAGTTGCACTCGATTCAATTCCTTTGGATAACCATGACCTGGATGAATGAGAACATTCACAGACACTACTTGGGGTCAACTGTCCGAAGTAACGGTGAGTCCAGAAGCAAGGTGAAGAAGAGAGTGCAGGCAGGGTGGAGTGGAGGGGTACCAGCAAGAGTTAAAGGGAAGTTTACAGGATGGTTGTGAGACCAGCTATGTTATATGGTTTGGAGACAGTGGCCCTGACGAAAAAACAGGAGGAGGAGCTGGAGGTGGCAGAGTTGAAGATGCCAAGATTTTCACTGAGAGTGACGAAGAAGGACAGGATTAGGAACGATTATATTAGAGGGACCGCTCAGGTTGGACGGTTTGGAGACAAAGCAAGAGAGGCAAGATTGAGATGGTTTGGACATGTGTGGAGGAGAGATGCTGGGTATATTGGGAGAAGGATGCTGAATATGGAGCTGCCAGGGAAGAGGAGAAGAGGAAGGCCAAAGAGGAGGTTTATGGATGTGGTGAGGGAGGACATGCAGGTGGCTGGTGTGACAGAGGAAGACGTAGAGGACAGAAGAGATGGAAACGGATGATCCGCTGTGGCGCCCCCTAACGGGAGCAGCCAAAAATAGTAGTAGTAGTAGTAGTAGTAGTGGCTGGAAGAGCTAGCGTTGGATCAGCTGAGGGAGCTTGATCTGCTGGGTCCAGTGGGCCCAGGGACCACGGCCCTGCCTGGAGCAGTGCCAGAAGAGGGGCAGGCTATGCTAACTGCTAGCCCATGTAGACCGGCAGTTCTGACAGTCATCCTGGATGGCGTTTGTTCTCTTGGACAGAGGAATTTTTTGGACTGTGTTGCACTGAATGGACTGTGTTGATAACTGTTTGTGATTTTTTTTTTGCTTCTCTCTGTTTTTGGATCTTTTTGGTGGGAAATTTTGGATATCTTGTTTTTATCTTTCGTGTTGCACTGCTGTAGGCTGGAAGAAACGAAATTTCGTCTTTTGTGTACGCAAGTACATGACTGAAATGACAACGAATTGTTCCTGGTTCCTAAACGCCAAACATTTGCAGCTACGGCTTGAAAAATGCCACATTTCTCTTGCCTTTCTCTGGCGCGTGTTGTTATAAAATGAACACTTTGGGAGGTTTTAGCTGCTGGTCGGACCAAGCAAACAAGCGTTCACTTTGGGTCCTGGAAACTTGTGATGAGCACTTTCCATTATTTTGGACATTGTTTTTGGAGCATTTTCCATTATTTTGGACATTAGCTTTTCCATTATTATCGACTAAATGGTTCGTCTGTTAATCGCCAAAGTAATTACCAGTGCTATTTTTATTTCATTTTGGATTTTTCTCCCCTTTTTTCTTACTAATTGTACCCGGCCAATTACCCCACTCTTCCGAGCCTTCCCGGTCGCTGCTCCACCCCCTCTGCCGATCCGGGGAGGGCTGCAGACTACCACATGCCTCCTCCGATACATGTGGAGTCGCCAGCCGCTTCTTTTCACCTGACAGTGAAGAGTTTCGCCAGGGGGGACATAGCGCATGGGAGGATAACGCTATTCCCCCGAGTTCCCCCTCCCCCCGAACAGGTGCCCTGACCAACCAGAGGGGGCGCGAGTGCAGCGACCAGGACACATACCCACATCCGGCTTCCCACCCACAGACACAGCCAGTTGTGCCTGTAGGGATGCCCGACCAAGCCGGAGGTAACACGTGGATTCGAACCCCCGTTCCCCGTGTTGGTAGGCAACGGAATAGCCCGCTGCGCTACCCAGA